>NC_081415.1:186234493-186306993 GCF_030272615.1 Cryptomeria japonica | reverse complement strand
TGATGTAATGATACTAATGCAAGCCGATGATAATGAACTAGGTTTATGTAAATGCAACTAAATAATTTTAAATGCTTTTGAATGAATGGCTAAAAACTTCAATAAACTTATATGCAAGTACATGATAATGAACTAGGTTGATGCAAAATGCAACTAAATGTAATGAAATGATAATGTGATTATGATAGATGAATGCAAGGTTGTTTAGACTTTGCATGATGCACTTATGATGTATCAAAGAACTTTGTCGTGATTGTATCCAAGACCAAGTCATTTTTCAAATAACTTCTCATATTAACTTTATTCACACTTGCATACAAAACCATGCATATGAATAATGAATGATTAAATGGATGGGTGATATGCAACAAAATGCAATATAAACATATGAGATGGAATGACAATCCATAGTGCTTTATTTTCATCTTTGAGCATGGTAACATCTAGCCTGGATGAGACAGTAGGAACCAAGGATGGAGCATTGTACCTGCAAACAAACAACATAAATAAAGCATAAAAAATATGGACCCTCCATAATGGTTCATGCTCATATGGTCGAGGTATACGCTGTAGTCAGCAAGCCATAGTGATCTATGACTGCATTTTGCATAAGATCACGTAGCTTAGTGAACTTCCCACATAGACACCATTAAATGCCCCAGAATTTCATTGGAATAATTCACAGAAGACATACAAACATTAGATAATGCACAACTAAGGCAAGCATCAGAATGCTAAAGTCATAATGAGGATGAAAGAGGTCAAGATCACATCAGATACAACCTTCATCAAGGAAATCCCCCACCTCCTCCTCCTCCAAATGACATAGACATGTTGCAGCAACAAGTCAAGAATCTCACCCAACAACTTCATAATCGTGTGAAAACAAACCAATTTTCAGTTAATGATATTTGTCCCCATCCCTTTGATAAGAATCTACATATGCCACCTTTTCCACGAGGGTTTGAAACACCTAAGTTCGAAAAGTATCGAGGAAAAGGAGACCCTCACAATCATGTTAGAGAATTTCATTTAGCTTGCCTAGAAGTGGCATATGAGGACACATACCTAATGTGACTCTTTCCCTAAAGTTTGGGAGGAAATTTCACTTAGACATGAAAGGCACAGAATCCTTCAATGACATGATCACCAAGGGTTTAAAATGTGAGTGGGCTCTCATCAAAAAAGGGCTTATCAAGATATACAATGAGCCAAAGGATGGCCCTCGCCCACGCTTCAATAGTGATAAGCCTAACTTCTAGAATAAAAGATAAAATGTCATCAATGACGGGGTTGTGGATGCTAGGACTATCAAAAGTGCGCAACCTATGGTCCGATTTGTAGGACAGAACCCCCCACCCAAGAATAACACAATTGCTCCCCCAAATCAAGGATGCAATGTACCTCAAGAAGAACCTAGACAATGGCAGCAAAATTTTAAACCAAAATGAACATACACTCCCTTAGGGGAGCCTATTGAAATGGTGTTACATTAGTTGATTTCTCAAAATCTTGTGACCTTACCAAAGACATAAAATTATGAACCTCAGGTCAA
Organism: Cryptomeria japonica; assembly: GCF_030272615.1. Classification (NCBI taxonomy): domain Eukaryota; kingdom Viridiplantae; phylum Streptophyta; class Pinopsida; order Cupressales; family Cupressaceae; genus Cryptomeria; species Cryptomeria japonica. The sequence continues at coordinate 186,305,438 of NC_081415.1, read as the reverse complement.
ACCTTCATGGTGGAGGGATACTGAACATTGCGATATCCATCAAGGGAAAGGGCATAAGACAAGCAATTTTCACAGATTGAAAGATCTTATTCAGGATCTTATTGCTCAAGGAAAGATCGAAATAAAAGGAAACGACCTAAAAACAACAAACAATGATCATCTTATGTTTAAAAATCCACTTCCATCACAAGATCAAAGGGGTCCTTCCACTTCAGGGGGAAATACAAATACCACTAATTATACGCGCGTCGCTTATAATTACACTATGAATCACCTATATGATGTCAGTGAACAAATTGCAACTATTACCATAAATAATCTCAGCTCCACCTCAATGTTGTTACAAGTCGCGACAAGATCACCATTAAAGCAGCTCCACAAGGCACCACATGTATCCCAAAGTAGTATAAGCTTGTGGAACAATTAGATAAGATGCCCGCCCTTATATCTATCTTAGAGAATTTGTGCCTATCCCCATCTCATAAAATAATCTTGGATCAAGCTCTCCAAGAGGCGTCAATCCCTGTAAATCTAACCAAAGATCAGTTCCAAGCTATGGTTGGAAATCTAAGGTCATCACCATGTCTCACTTTCTCAAAAAGTTACAATACATCCTTCGAGCAACCTCATAACGCCTCACTTCACATTGAAGGGTTTATCAACCAACATAGGATCAAGCGAGTCTTGATCAATAATGGAGAAGGCCTAAATATCTGTACACTGCAATTGGTCATAGCATTAGGATATGCAACTGAATTAGTGGATCCCCGTAAAAAGATAACAATCAAAGCCTATGATGATGTAGAGCGTTCATCCAAAGGAGCGATTGTGCTACCAATCCAAGTGGGCCGAGTGGTGAAGCACATCATATGTCAAGTTTTGGACCTTCCTCTATCATATAATTTATTGTTAGGAAGACCTTGGATACCCTCCATGCAAGCCGTTCTATCAACCTACCATCAGTGTATCAAGTTCCCTCATAACGATGTGGAAATTACAATCCTGGGAGACGCAAATCCCTTTGCATATTGTCACAATATAAATCATCAACCAAAGAATATCGTTCCCAACAACAGAGAAGCTATCTCATCCACATCATATGCAAGTCTAGCCTCTCTTTCCAGTTCAAACACCACTATACCCAAACAAGAGAAGCTCAAGATGAAAATAGCAGAAGAAGGTCCTAGGGAGTACAATCTCCGCCAACTCTTTTGTGTTGGACAAATGCCTACTTCACCTAGAACTCATGGTAAACCTCAAAAGTTACTTCATACACCACTGGTCAAGCCAGCATGCACTTTGACACCTTTCATCCTTGGAAAGCATCAAGAAGAAGAGACCAAAGATGAGGACTTAGTAGAATGGATCTATAAAGATCCTATCACCACGAACATCCCACAAGCTAAGCTTCCCACAGATCAATATGGAAAAGGCCTTCTCATTATGCAAAGAATGGGTTATCATTGTCCAAGTGCTTTGGGAACTTGCAAGCAAGGACAACATGAGCCGATACAGAGAGAATTAAAACCCAAAGATAACACAGGATTAGGCTTTCAAAAGGAGATCCTTCCTAAGCTTAGATTCAATGGGAAACCCAACAAACCTCTATATTAGCCTACTACAACCATAAAGAGGTCACCATTGATTATATTAGTAGCACCACACACCATAGCAACTACCCCACTGAGGCTAAAATTCCCAACAATATAATCTATAGCACCAGTCATCCCACCAATCAAACTAGCAACCCCATCAATAGCAGAAACTAGATCAATAGCACCATTGGTAGCAACAACTATATCAGAATCCCCAACAATATCAACAACAATGGCGATTCCAGCAGAAGCAGCAGCATCAACAACACTGATACTCCCCATATCGGATTCATTGATCCCTATAATCCTTCCTGTAGCACCAATAATTTTGTCTATCCAGGTACATCAGCCAATCACACCTGCAATGTTTAACTCAAAGGATATCCCAATATGATATAGCAACCACATACTGGAAAGTGACTTAGAGACTGACTCACATGAGTGGGAATTTGATTCAATACATCTCAATACTTCAGATGAGGAAGACACATCACCCCCTCCACCTCACAAAGAAATCCTTGTTTATGGAGAAGCACATATTAAAACCTCTTGGGTTCCTAAACTGGAAACACCTTCCACAGACCCTACGTCACATCCTACGCCCGATTCTGATAGGGAGAGTATCATCAATGACCTTCACCATAATATCTTAACCCTCACTGACACATCTAACGAACTTAACCTAATCGATGAGGTAATGCCCATTATCCATCCTGAACTCATCGAATGGAACCCACCTAACCCTGCATGCCTTGACCACTTCTAAAATGATGAGGTGATCATTGACTTTTTGGAACTACGGGATAACATACCAAGCGAGGATCATAAAGCTAGATTCACCATAGAACTTAATAGCACAACATACTTGGGGCGGATGCCAAACCTTTCAGCTGCAAAAATATAACGATAAAACATGGATCTTCCAGTGAAAACCACACTGTGGCACTGTTTGATCCCACAAAAGTAAAAAGAAAGAGTGTATCCAAAGGTGAAAACCTCTCTGAGGCACCTGAGGATAAAAGGTTTGACATTCTCCCCTCTAGTACACAACAATAACGATCAACGATTCTCATTGAGGAACCGAAAGAATACAACGTGGGGACTCCTGAAAATCCTCACCACATACATCTGGCATCTCTTTTATCTCTAGAGGAACAACCTAAGCTTGTCAAATTCTTCAAAAAATGCTAGATCAACTTTTCATGGTCATATGCAGACATGCCTGGTCTTGATCTTGATTTAGTCATGCATCATCTCACCGTAGCAAAAGGAGCTAAGCCTGTCAAGCAAAAACTTTGCAAGATGCATCCCCAAATCACGGTACTAGTCAAAGCAAAACTTAAGAAACTCCTAGACATTGGTTTTATTAGACCAATTGATTATGCAGATTAGATATCGAATATTGTGTTTGTTGGCAAACCAAATGAGGGCATCTGTATGTGTATTGATTCCAGAGATCTGAACAAGGCATATCCTAAAGATGACTTCCCCCTACCAAACATCGACATAATAGTGGACCTAACAACCGGACATGCCATGCTTTTACTCATGGATGGCTTTTAAGGGTACAACTAGATAAAGATCGCACCCAAGGATCAACATAAGATGGCCTTCACATGTCCATGGGGAACATACTACTGGAATGTAATGCCTTTCGGTCTAAAGAATGCAGGAGTGACCTATCAAAGAGCCATGATGACCATCTTCCATGATATGATGCATACTATAATGGAAGATTATGTTGATGACTTACTGGCAAAATCATTAACAAGAGTAGGTCATCTAGAAATATTAGAGCAAATCTTTGACAGACTAGAACAATATCATGTTCGACTCAACCCAAAGAAATGTGTCTTTGGAGTAACCTCAGGGAAGCTTCTAGGATACATTGTCTCAAGAAAAGGCAATGAGGTTGACCCAGCAAAGGTCAAAGAAATCATGGACGTGCCACCTCCAAAGAACATCAGTCAACTAAGGACATTACAAGGGTGGCTACAATCCATCTGAAGATTCTTTGCACAACTGGAAGATAAGTGTCACCCCTTTACACACTTGCTACACAAGAACATCCTCTTTCAATGGGATACCAAATGACAACAAGCATTTTAGATGCTTAAGGATTATCTCATGAATATACCATTGTTGATCCCATCGGATCTGAGTAAGTCTTTATTACTCTATATCTCGGCAACAAATACAACATTGGGAGTGCTCCTAGCTCAACACAATGCAGAAGGGAAAGAGTGTGCTGTCTACTACATCTCTCACACACTCATTGGCTATAAAATCAATTACACACATATTGAGCGAGATTGCCTAGCAGTAATCTTGGTAGCAACTAAACTGAGGCACTATCTATTAACACATAAAGTACAAATCATTGCAAAGATAGATCCACTAAAGTACTTGATGCTCTACAAAAAGGGAAGGTTAGTCAATGATATCAAGACACAAACAAGAAAAGAAAGGAAACCGTTAGTGTTAGAAATCACAAACAAAATACTTTCCTACACAAGCATATCAAAAGAGATATCAAAAGCATGATAAAATATCTAACTAAGAAGGTAAATATGATGAGGCATCTCCAAATGCCTCCTAACATGTTCTTGGTTTCTTCTCCCTTGTTCCTCTCCTCTCCAAGTTCCAAAATAGTGTAGCTCTCAGCAACTTTTTGCACTATGGATGCTTATGGAGGTTTGAGATTGAAATATTGTTCTAAATGTAAATAAAGAAGCTAATATTAAGCTATTGATACTAAAATGATTTATTTTAACCCAAATGACAATATATGAGTTGATTATGCTAAAATGCTCTCTCAAAATGCCTATAGCTTAAATGCATACAAGTTTTCAGGATCCTGATTATGAAGAAATGGGCTCTATTTATAGGAAAAATGGTTCAATGGATGGTTGAGATTGAGCAATCTCAACAAGGGTTAGGATTGAATGGTTTGAGATCCATGTGAGGGCTTTCAAACCAATCCCAGGATGACATGTGCCAATGTGAGATAGGTTGAGAGAAGATGGAATAAGCATTAAATGTTTGACATGACCTTGGGAGTTAAGGTCAAAGTTAGTTGAATGAATAAATTATTTTTTCAAAGAATAAAGCTTTTATCCAATGGGTAAACTCTTGTGCAAAGGCAAGAGGGATAAACATGGTCAAAGCAATAAATGCTTGAGGAGACACATGAGTGCAAGTTGAAATAACCATAAATGGTTATGTAAGAGCCATTAATGGTCATGTAAGAGCCATTAGTGGTTTTCAAAGACTTTAGAGGTTAAATTGTTGAACACACAAAGCATTAAATGCTTTTCAAAGACTTTGAAGTCTTTGAGAAGTGACTCCAAGTTGCTTAGGAATGTGACAATAATTAAGGGATGGATTAGGTTAATTAGGAAGGGGTTAGAAGAATCTAGAAGGGGGTTTAGGAATGTAAGTGGATTTGGTGGGTGAGGGAAAATGGGATTTTATTGAAATAAAAATCATTTATTTCAATAAATGTGTGCAAGTTGCATTTGTAGGAAAATGCAAGTGGGGGGGATAATGATTTAAATAAATGTTTAATTTAATTTATTTAAAAGAGGAATAGGGGGATTTAATTAAATAAATAGATTTTATTCATTTAATTGATTGTGAATTTGGTTTAATGAATTAATTAAAATAAATTGAATAATTTATTTAATTAATAGAAAAATGTTTGAGGATGAATTAATTAAATATTAATTTAATTAATTGATGGCTTAGTGGATTTTTAATCAAATAAATAGCAAATATTCATTTAATTAAACTGGATAGATTTATGTGACTACATTTGCCCCTCTTTGAGACAGTGCAGTTTTATCGCGTTGTTTCAAAGAAAAAAAATAGGTGTGAAGAATATGCCCCATAAATGTTAATTTAGTGGGTGGTATGCACCCTCGAGAGATGGGTTGAAAAATTTCAAAAAATCAGGTGATCTCTCAAAAAAGAATGAAAATTGGCATGGTGGTAGAAGAGAAGTTAGCAACGTGGCTGAAAAATAGAAGAAATCAGGGGGGAAATGGAGAAATGGGAGGCTCGAGAAGTTCACGGGGACCACGGCGACGAGCGGGGGAAAATTACGGTGACTGCAAAGGGTTTAAATAGGGAGAAAGGGGTGAAAACGGGATCATTTGTTACCGCGACCAGTGTGAAACCAGAGCTCTAAGATTGACTTTTGAGAGGAGCGAGCAGCAGTTAGGATGCCAGTACCAATTGCAGAGCACCATTTTGAGTGAGTCCATCGGTTTCAGTGGCCAGACAACTATGGACTAGCAGTACGCAAATTTGAATTTTTAATATTTATGCATTTTGGTCATGTTTTTTGCTAAGTCAAAGTTGAGTCGGGATAATAGCGTTGAAACTATGTTTTGGCGCTATTGTCCAATTAACTAGCACTATTATGTCGCAATGGTGCTATTGAGGTGCTGTTTGAGTGCTTTTGAAAATTTTAGCACTATTGTAGGCTAGTTTAGGTGCTTTTGATGTATGAGCGCTATTGAGCACTTTTGTGTTTAAGCAGCCCTATTGTCATGTTGTTGTAGCGCTTTTGTATTGCAAGATAAGGAATGTCCCAGTTTGTGTGAAAATCTCTTGATGCCAAAGATGGATGGATTTTACCCACAGGGTCAAGGCCCCATTGACAAAAAGGCCATGGTGTTGTGATGGGTTGCAATTCTTGTGCTGGTGCATGTATCAGGTCTCCATGAATTTGGCATTTCTTGCACTTCCTAACAAAGTAGTAGGAGTCTTTTTCCATAGAGGGCCAATAGTATCCATTGCACAGGAGTTTCTTCGCTAGTGACGGACCGATTGCATGAGTTCCACAAATTCCTTCATGTACCTCTTCCAAGGCCTTTGTTATCTCATCTTGTTCCAGACATTGAAGGAGAGTACCATCAAGACTGTGTTGGTATAGGGTTTCGACAATAATGGTATATCGAGCAGTTTGGCGAATTAAGGTTTTACGTTGGTTATTCAATTGGTTGGGAGGAAGGGTGTGATCGCAAAGATAGGTGTAGAATTCACCATACCATGGGGATTCAGAATCGACAAGGCAGCATATCATCTCGGATTTGAAGATATCATAAGCGAGGATCCAAAGCTGTTCTACCAGGAATTCATAGTGTATTGAATTTTGTGGAAGATCTAGGAGAGATGTGATGGTAGCCATAGCGTTAGCAGCTTGATTCTAATCTCTTGGTATCTTCTCAAAGGAAATTGTAGTAAATGACGACTTTAGATTGTCCACCATTTTCTTGTATGGCATGAGTTTATCATCCTTTGTCTAATATTCATCAATTGCTTGTCGAATGACCAGTTGTGAGTCGCCATATACTTGAAGTTTTTGTAATTTCCATTGTACGGCTAGCCTGAGTCCTATGATCAAGGCCTCATACTCTACTATGTTGTTAGTGCATGGAAATGTGAGCCTATAAGACTTTAGGATGCTATCACCTTGAGGTGTGATAAATAGAATGCCTACCCCGGAGCCATGCCTAGTGTATGAACCATCAAAGTATAGTTTCCATGGTTGTGCTGTTGTGATCATGAATATCTCTTCATCTGGAAAATTGGAAATGAGAGGATGATCGCCTATGAGTGGTGCATCGGCTAACTGATCTACAATAACTTGACCTTTGATAGCTTTACGGTCTAGGTACTTGATATTGAATTCACTTAGAATCATCACCCATTTGGCCAAGCAGCCTGTCAATGCTACTTTGTTGAGTAAATACTTGAGTGGATCAATATTTGCAATGAGTTGTACTTTGTGTGTTAACAGATAGTGCCTCAGTTTAGTGGTGGCCAAGATGACTGCTAGGCAAGCTCGCTCAATAGGTGTGTAATTGAGTTCATAGCCAACCAATGTGCAAGAGATATAGTAAACAACGCACTCTTTCCCTTCTGCATTATGTTGTGCCAATAGTACACCCAATGTTGTACTTGTTGCTGATATATAGAGTAGTAGTGGTCAACTTGGATCTGGTGGGATCAGCAATGGTGTATTCATGAGATAATCTTAAGCATCTGGAATGCTTGCTAGCATCAGGCATCCCACTAAAAGTGGATGTTCTTGTGTAACAGGTGTGTAAAAGGATGACACTTATCTACCAGTTGTGCAATGAACCTTCGGATGGATTGTAGTTGTCCTTGTAATGTCCTTAGTTGACTGATGTTCTTTGGTGGTGGCATGTCCATGATTGCTTTTACCTTTGCTGGGTCGACCTTAATACCTTTGCTTGAGACAACGTATCCTAGAAGCTTCCCGGAGGTTACTCCAAAGACACATTTCTTTGGGTTGAGTCAAACATGGTATTGTTCCAGTCTATCAAATATTTTATCTAATATGTCAAGATGACCTTCTCTAGTGAGTGATTTTTCTAGTAAGTCATCAACATAATCTTCCATCATAGTATGCATCATGTCATGGAAGATGGTGGTCATTGCTCATTGATAGGTTGCTCCTACATTCTTGAGGCCGAAAGGCATTACATTCTAGCAATATGTGCCCCATGGATATGTGAAGGATGTCTTATGTTGGTCCTCTGGTGCAATCTTTATTTGATTATATCCTGAAAAGCCATCCATGAGTGAAAGCATGGCATGTCCTGCTGTTAGGTCTACTATGATGTCGATATTTGGTAGGGGGAAGTCATCTTTAGGACATGCCTTATTTGGATCTCTGAAGTTGGTACAAATGTGGATGCCCCCTTTTGGTTTGTCGACAAGAACAATGTTGGAGATCCAATCTGCATAATCAATTGGTCTAATGAAACCAACATCTAGGAGTTTCTTGAGTTCTGTTTTGACTAGCATTGCAATCTAAGGATGCATCTTACGAAGCTTCTGCTTGACAGGTTTGGCTCCTTTTGCTATGGTGAGGTGATGCATGACTAAATCAAGATCAAGCCCAGGCATGTCTCCATATGACCATGCAAAGTTGATCTGATGCTTTTGAAAGAACTCTATAAATTTAGGCTGTTCCTCTGGAGTGAGAAGAGATGTCAGGTGTATGAGGTGAGGAGTTTCAAAAGTTCCCACATTGTATTCTTTGGTTTCCTTGATGAGAATCATTGATCATTCCTGTTGTGTACTAGCAGGGAGAATGTCAAACCGTTCTTCCTCAGGCGCCCCAGAGAGTTTTTCACCGTTGGATATGCTCTTTCCTTTTACTTTTGTGGGATCAAACAGTGCCACAATGTGGTTTTCACTGGAAGATCCATGTTTTATTGTTATATTTTTGCAGCTGAAAGGTTTGGCATCTGCCCTAAAGTATGCTGCACTATTTAGTTCTATGGTGAATCCAGCTTTGTGATCCCCGCTTGGTAGGTTATCCCTTAATTCCAAAAAGTCAATGATGGCCTCATCATTTTGGAAGAGGTCAAGACATGGGGGATTTGGTTGGTTCCATTCGATGAGTTTAGGATGGATAATGGGCATTACTTCATCGATTAGGTTAAGTTCATTAGATGTATCAGTGAGGGTTAAGACGTTGTGGTGAAGGTCATTGATGGTACTCTCCCTATCAGAATCAGGCATAGGATGAGACGTAGGGTCTATGGAAGATGTTTCTAGCTCAAGAACCCAAGAGGTCTTTATATGTGCTTCTCCGTAAATAGGAATGTCTTTGCATGGTGGAGGTATTGATGTGTCTTCCTCATCTAAAGTATTAAGCTGAATGGAATCAAATTCCCATTCATGTGAGTCGGTCTCTGAATCACTTTCCAGCATCCGATTACTATACCATACTGGGATGTCCTTTGAGTTAAACATTGCAGGTGTGATCAGTTGATGTACCTTTATAGATGATATGACCGATGTTGTAGGAAGGATGATGGGGATCAAGGAATCCGATACGGGGAGTATCGGTAGTGTTGACTCAGTTGCTTCTGCTTGAACTGCTGGTGTTGTAGATGTTGTTGTGCATTCTGACACAGTTGCTACTGTTAATGGTGTTATTGATGTTATTGTTGCTGCTGATGGGATTACTAGTTCGCTTGGTGGGATGATTGGCATTGTAGATGGTTGTGTTGGGATTTTAAGCCTCGGTGGGGTAGTTGTGATGGCATTTGATGCTACTTTGATAATGAAAGGTGTCCTCTTTGTAATAGGCTGATATAGCGGTTTGCTGGGTTTTCCTTTGAATTTGAGTTTAGGAAAGATCTCCTTTTCAAAGCCTAGGCCTATATTACCTTTGGGCTTTAATTCCAATAGTAGAGGTTCATGTCATCCTTGTTTGCAATATCCCAAAGCACTCTGACCAACATACCCCATTCTTTGCTTAATGAGGAGGCCTTTGCCATATTGATCTATACGAAGCATAGCTTGCGGTATATCAGTGGTGATGGGATCTTTATAGATCCATTCCACTAAGTCCTCATCTTGGGTTTCTTCTTCTTGACTCTTGCCAAGGATGAAAGGCATTAAAGCACATGCTGGTGTGATCAGTGGTTGTTAGAGTAAATGTTGTGGTTTAAAATGTGTTCTAGGAGAAGTGGCCATTTGTCCCACACAAAAGAGTTGACTTAAGTTGTATTCCCCAGGACCTTCCTCTACTATTTTCATCTTAAGCTTTTCTTGCTTGGGTATAGTGGTGTTTGAACTGGCAAGAGAGGCTGGACTTATATATGATGTGGAGGAAATGGCTTCTCTATTATTAGGAATGGTAATCTCTGGTTGATGGCTGATATTATGACAATATGTAAAGGGATTTGCATCGCCCAGGATTGTGATCTCTACATCGTTATGTGGGAACTTGATACATTGATGGTAGGTAGATGGAATGGCTTGCATAGCATGTATCCAATGTCTTCCTAACAATAGATTGTATGGCAGAGGAAGGTCCAAAACCTGACAGATGATGTGATTTACCACAGGGCCCACTCAGATTGGTAGTACCACAGCTCCTTTGGAGGAACACTCCACATCATCATAGGCTTTGATTGTGATCTTTTTGCGAGGATCCACTGATTCTATTGCATATCCCAATGCTGTGACCAATTGTAGTGTACAAATATTTAAGCCTTCTCCATTATCGATCAAGACTCGCTTGATCCTATGTTGGTTGGTAAAGCCTTCAATGTGTAGCAAAGCATTATGAAGTTGCTAGAAGGAAGAGTTGTCACTTTCAAAAAAAGTGAGACAAGGTGATGACTTTAGACTTCCAACCATGGCTTGAAATTGGTCTGTATTCAGGTTTGCAGGGACTGACACCTCTTGGAGAGCTTGATCCAAGATTGTTTTATGAGATGGAGATAGGCGCAATAGCTCTAAAATGGATATAAGCACAGGCGTTTTGTCTAATTGTTCCACAAGATTGTACTACTTTGGTATGGAGGTGGTGCCTTGTGGAGCTGCCCTTATGGTAACCTTGTCATGACGTGTAACAACATTGCAATTGGAGTTGGGATTTTTTATGGTTATTGTTGCAATTTGTTCACTAACATCATACAGGTGATTTATAGTATAATTATATGCAGCCTGCATATAATCAGTGGTATCAGTGCCTCACCTGGAAGTGGAAGGACCCCTTTGATCTTGTGATGGAAGTGGATTTTTGAACATCAAATGATCATTGTTTGTTGTTTTTGGGTCATGTCCTTCAATTTCAATTTCTCCTTGGTCAATAAGATCTTGAATAAGATCTTTCAATCGGTGACAATTACTTGTCTTGTGTCCTCTCCCTTGGTGGAAATCATAGTGTTCAGTATCTCTCCACCATGCAAGTTTGACCTGAGGTTCATAGTTTGATGTTTTAGGTAGAGTGACCAAATTTTGAGAAATGAGTTGTCGCAATACTGTTTCAATGGATTCCCCTAAGGGAGTGTATGTTCATTTTTTTTTTTGCTGATGAGGTCTAGGTTCATCGTGAGATGTGATGCGACCTTGATTTGAAGGGACATTTGTGTTATTCTGAGGTGGAGGATTGTGTCCTGCGAACCGAACCACAGGTTGTGCACTTTTGATAGTCCTGGCATCCACAACCCCATCATTGACGATATTCTTGTTTTTGTTCTAGAAGCTTGGTTTATCACTATTGAAGTGTGGGTGAGGACCATCCTTTGGTTCATTATAGATTTTGATAAGTCCTTTCTTGATGAGGGCCCAATCATATTTCAAACCCTTGGTGATCATGTCATTAAAAGAGTCTGTGTCTTTGACATCCAGGTGAAATTCCATTTCTTCATTTAAGTTGGAAATGAATATTTCCACTAGTTCTCGTTCAAGTAACTGAAGAGAATGTCTGCTAGACATTTGACGCCATCATTGCAAGAATACTAAGAATAGTTCACCTGGTTTTTGTTTAGTGTTGCACAGATCAGCCATGGTGATGTCGCGTTCAATGTTATGAGAGTAATGTGCTAGGAACTTCTGGATGAGTTCCTCAAATGTTCTAATGCCACCTGGTAGTCGGGAAAACCATGATGTGGTTGTTCCTCCCAAGCTTTGGAGAAAAAGGTGCATTAGGTATGTGTCTTCATATGCCACTTCGAGGCAAGCGGAATGAAATTCTCTGACATGATCGTGAGGATCTCCCTTTCTTCTATATTTTTCAAATTTGGGTGTTTCGAATCCACATGGAAAAGGTGGCATATAAAGATTCCTATCAAAAGAATAGGGACAGATGTCATTGAGTGAGAATTGGTTAGTCTTGACACCACTATGAAGTTGTTGAGTGAGATTCTCAACTTGTTGCCACAACATCTCCATTTCATTTGGAGGAGGAGGTGGTGGGTTACCTCGAGGAATGTTATATCTGATGGGATCTCTACCTTTTTCCTCTTCATGGCGACTTTGTCATTCTGATGCTTGTCTTAATTGGGCGAGATCAAAGTCAGAGGGGAGTTTTACTCCTTCTTGAGCGAGCTTTAAAAAGTGAGCATCTGCATTGCTCTTGAGTATTTCGTCAAAAAGTCTGTTAAAGAGAGGGTTATGCTGGGCCCTTTCTATTTTTGCAGGATTAGGAGTACTTGGGTTTTCATCATTCGCGTTTCCTCCAAGTGCTTCTTGGAATTCATTGAGATTTTACTCCTCTTCTTCTTTAATTTCTGCTTCTCATTGCCTTGAGTGTGATCGGGTGTGAGCCATTTTGTTTACAAGTTTTTGTTGAAGTTGAGTGAAAATGATGATGAGTTGTTGATGAAATGAAAGATTGATGGTTGGTGAATTGTGTTGCATGTGGATCTCTAGCACTTTTAAGGTAGATGTAACCGAAATTCCTTCTTTGAATTGCTTGATTGTTTTTTATAAGGTTTGATGTGATAAGGTGTAGAGAAATCTAAGATGTGTTACAAATTTAACTACCTAGTAATGAGAGGATTCACTCATGAACTAGTTTTAAGTTGCATAGATGTGTCTCTTAGGATGAGCTTATCCTAGATGTAGAAACAATCTAAAAAATAATGTGATATGTTTGATTCAAGCAATATCTAAAAAGAGAACTTGGGGCAAGAACCTCTTAATGTTTTGAGAGTTGGAATGGATTGATGATGAAGTGATGATGTATGAGTGAGATAATGGATGAAATGTTTTAACTTCAATAAAAGCTATGTGTCACGAATGGAACAAATTCTACCTCTTCCCTTTCGGGCGTTGGTGGCATTTCTCGAGCTATGTTGTATGTGATACAAATGTTTGGGAAGAAGTTGGGGTTAATCTTGCCTCCTTGGTTTTTGTGATAACCCAAAGCTCTATATTGCATAAAATCTTCGTGGTTCAATGACTCTGAATCAAATTCATTTGTTTTGCCTTGAAGGTAGAGATGCATGTGACGTAGAAAAACTCTATGGGAGACAAAGATTTGTCTATTGAGATAGAAGAATTTCCTCCTTTTGATTAAAGCCTTTGAGCTCAATGGTCTTCTTTTTAAGTTGATGTTCTGATGACGATTCTTCTTTCGCAAGATGTGAAGAATGGTCATAAAGTTTGATACTTTGTTGTTTGCACTTTGTTTTTGATATTTTTGGTTGTTTTTGAAAGATGTTTGGTTGGATGAATACTTGTTTTGGGAATTTGATTGTTGATTCTTCTTTGACAAAAAAACAAAGCAAGCACACAAACACAAGAATGTTGCCTTAAAAAGGCACAAATGAGTATGGGTCTAGATCAACCCAATCTTTGGACTTTGTATGACTCTTTCATTTAAGTGTATTTTAGGTGTTTTCTTTCCAAAGCTTGAAGTCGGCTCAATTTGTACTTGGTCTTGACTAACATGAAAACACTTCAAGTACTTTGTATCCCTAAGGTCAAATGGCTAGTTGTGATAAATTCAGCCCACATCTTGATATTTCTTCGACTTTGGTACTACATACCTTATGAATCCCATTGTGGCAGGTAAGGATGTGATATACTAAGTCTTGTGCGAGTATAACAAATAGATGATCCCTATGATGGGGGAGTCACCACTTTTATCAAACCAAAAGTGACCTTTCAAAAAGCTATGTTTCTACTCAAGGAAATATGTATGGTGAGTATCTTGGGAGCAAAACCATCTATGCTCTTGCACTGAATTATATCTCAAATATTCTCAATCAATAGAACAGGTGGGCTACCACTTAAAGGTGTTTAGTCATTTTCGATGTCTTTGGACATAAGTTCATTCTATAGTGACTCACTTAAGAGCCTTGTAACTTGTGGTGGGGCCCATTTGTCCTTTCGGCAAGTTACACTATAGGAACAGCTATACCCAAGGCTACAGCTTTTGCTCTCACCTGATTTCTATAGCGGCTCGAAGGATTTACCGTGCGAGGTTGTTCCCAAGAGTGATGTGTCTCTTGGCAGGCCTCTCTTAAAAAGATAAAAATTTGAGTGTTACTAACACTTTTCTCTTGCACCTAGGACCACGAAAGCCAAGGGAGAGGACAGTGTGTGTTAGAAGTAGGACCACTCAACCAAACTTTTTGCACAAGTGTGCCAAGCACGAAATTCACTTGTTCTTTTTAACCCATCATCGCAATGCGTTCTAACTATTTGGAGATGTTGCTCCAACAATCATGATGTTCTTTTTAACTTCACAGGCAATATGTTTAAGTAACTAGGAAAATGAAATCCTAGTCAACTTAATAAAAAGCATGTTTGCTTGAAGTAAGTCGCTTGCAAAAATTGAAACAAGTGGATTGTAAGTTTTTAATTGCACCAAAATTTGAAGTGTGGCTTGTAAATTTTTGCTTTAGTTTGATGCTAGAAATGGATTTGTTTTTGTTGATTTTTAAGCACAAAATGAAAAGTTAAGCCTAAACTTGCAATAAACAAAAGTTTATTTTGTTCAATTTTATAGCACCAAACACAAATTTTGATCCTAAGCTTGCAAAAAAAGCAAATTTTGTGTTGTTCAATTTTTAAAACACCAAAAGGAAGTTTTTGATTTTTAAGAGGTTGGTTTTTAGACCTGCACAAGAGACAAAGAGTTAGTAAAAATCAAACCTATGGTGGACTTCCACAAGCCTAAGAAATTTTCTTTTTTCAGTTACAGGGTCATTTTTACAACGTTCTGTTACAATAGCGCTACTCTGTGTTTAAACAGAAGCGCTATTTAACACAAACACGCTAAAAGAATAAAATGCCAGAGAAGTCAAAAGTGCTCAAACATGTTCAATAGCGCTAGAATAGGGTCAAAAGCACTCAAATAATGTCAATAGCTCTAAACTTGGTACAATAGCGCTATTGTAAGAACAATAGTGCTAGAAAAACAAGTTGCAATAGCGCTACAATGTGATCAATGGCGCTAAAGTGCAACCTGTGTGTCAAGTTCAACAATCAAATATGTTAGTTGTCAAAAAAAATTGTTTTTTAGGTGTTTAGATTCACGTCGGGTTCACCAAATGATGCTCTGCAAAAAGGGAAGGTTATTCAATGATATCAAGACACAAACAAGAAAAGAAAGGAAACCGTTAGTGTCAGAAGTCACAAACAAAATACTTTCCTACACAAGCATATCAAAAGAGATATCAAAAGCATGATAAAATATCTAACTAAGAAGGTAAATATGATGAGGCATCTCCAAATGCCTCTTGACATGCTCTTGGTTTCTTCTCCCTTGTTCCTCTCCTCTCCAAGTTCCAAAATAGTGTAGCTCTCAACAGCTTTTTGCACTATGGATGCTTATGGAGGTTTGAGATTGAAATATTGCTCTAAATGTAAATAAAGAAGCTAATATTAAGCTATTGATACTAAAATGATTTATTTTAACCTAAATGACAATATATGAGTTGATTATGCTAAAATGATCTCTCAAAATGCCTATAGCTTAAATGCATACAAGTTTTCAAGATCCTAATTATGAAGAAATGGGTTCTATTTATAGGAAAAATGGAGCAATGGATGGTTGAGATTGAGCAATCTCAACAAGGGCCAAGATTGAATGGTTTGAGATCCATGTGAGGGCTTTCAACCCAATCCTAGGATGACATGTGCCAATGTGAGATAGGTTGAGAGGAGAGGAAATAAGCATTAAATGCTTGACATGACCTTGGGAGTTAAGGTCAAGGTTAGTTGAATGAATAAATTCTTTATTCAAAGAATAAAGCTTTTATCCAATGGGTAAACTCTTGTGCAAAGGCAAGAGGGATAAACATGGTCAAAGCAATAAATGTTTGAGGAGACACATAAGTGCAAGTTGAAATAACCATAAATGGTTATGTAAGAGCCATTAACGGTCATGTAAGAGCCATTAGTGGTTTTGGAAGACTTTAGAGGTTAAATTGTTGAACACACAAACCATTAAAGGCTTTTCAAAGACTTTGAAGTCTTTGAGAAGTGACTCCAAGTTGCTTAGGAATGTGACAATAATTAGGGGATGGATTAGGTTAATTAGGAAGGGGTGAGAAGAATCTAGAAGGGGGTTTAGGAATGTAAGTGGATTTGGTGGGTGAGGGAAAATAGGATTTTATTGAAATAAAATTCATTTATTTCAATAAATGTGTGCAAGTTGCATTTGTAGGAAAATGCAAGTGGGGGGAGATAATGATTTAAATAAATGTTTAATTTAATTTATTTAAAAGAGGAATAGGGGGATTTAATTAAATAAATAGATTTTATTCATTTAATTGGTTGTGAATTTGGTTTAATGAATTAATTAAAATAAATTGAATAATTTATTTAATTAATAGAAGAATGTTTGAGGATGAATTAATTAAATATTAATTTAATTAACTGATGGCTTAGTGGATTTTTAATCAAATAAATAGCAAATATTCATTTAATTAAATTGGACATATTTATGTGACTACAGTACTTACTCAACAAAGCAGCACTGACTGGCTGCTTGGCTAAATGGGTGATGATTCTAAGTGAATTTGACATTGAGTATGTCGACTGTAAGGCTATAAAGGGTCAAGTTATTGTAGATCAGTTGGCCAATGCTCCACTCATAGGTGATCATGCTCTCACTTCCAATTTTTAAGATAAAGAGATATTCATGATCACAGAAGCACAACCATGGAAGCTATACTTTGATGGTTCATATACTAGGCATGGCTCGGGGGTAGGCATTATATTTATCACACCTCAAGGTGATAGCATCCCGAAGTCTTACCGCCTCACATTTCCATGCATGAACAACATAGCAAAATATGAGGCCTTGATCACAAGACTCAGACTAGCCATACAATGGAAACTGAAAGAGTTACAAATATATGGTGACTCTCAACTAGTCATCCAACAAGTAATCGATGAATATCAGACCAAGGATGACAAACTCATGCCATACAAGCAAATGGTGGATAGTTTAAAGATGTCATTTGCTACTATCACTTTTGAGCAGATACCCAAAGATCAAAATCGAGCTGCTGACGCTATGGCTACCATTGCATCTCTCCTAGATCTTCCACAGAATTCAACCCACTACAAGTTCTTGGTAGAATAGCTTTGGATTCCTTCTTATGATATCCCAGAATCTGAGATGATATGTTGCCTTGTCAGTTCTAAATCCCCATGGTACGGTGAGTTCTACACCTATCTACATGATCACACACTTCCTCCTAACCAATCAAATAACCAACGTAAAACCTTAATTTGCCAAACCGCTTGATATACCATTATTGCTGAAACCCTATATGGATGCAATCTTGATGGTACTCTCCTTTGATGTCTGGAACATGATGAGATAACAAAGGCCTTGGAAGAGGTACATGAAGGAATTTGTGGGACTCATACAAGTGGTCCTTCCTTAGTGAAGAAGATGATACGTGCTAGATACTATTGGCCATCCATGGAAAAAGACTCCTGCTTTGTCAGAAAGTGCAAGAAATGCCAAGTTCATAGAGACCTAATACATGCACAAGCATAGGAATTGCAACCAATCACAACACCATGGCCCTTTTGTCAATGGGGACTAGACCTTGTGGGTAAAATTTATCCATCTTCATCCAACGGTCACAAATTCATTATTACAACCACTGAATACTTCACAAAGTGGATTGAAGATGTTCCACTTACCCAAGTCACCGACAAGTAGATCGCCTAATTCATCCTTAATTCCATCATCTGCCGATGTGGTGTACCCATGTCCATCATCACAGATAACGGTCTTCCTTTCAATAATCAGGATATTCGTGAACTCTTTGTGAAGTTTCACATCCAAAACCGCTTTTCCACTCCCTATTACCTACAAGGCAATGGCCAGACTGAAGCATCAAACAAAAACATATTGAAGACAATCAATGATGCTGGTCGTGATTGGCATGTTCAATTGAATCCAGCACTATGGGCGTACCAAACTAGCATTTGAACCCCTACAGGCACAACTCCCTACTGACTAGTCTATGGCATAGAAACCATCCTTCCTATTCCAGTTGAGATACCATCTCTACGGGTTTCCTTGCATCATCTCATAGATGAAGAAGCATACAAGACTACTAATGTCTCTTACATGACCATTAATGGCTCTTACATGGAAATTTATGGTTAAATCCACTTGCACCCATGGTTAGGGACTTTGACCCCTAACTCAACCCTCATGTAACCCATATGTCTCCTCAAGCATTTATAACCCATCACGTAACCCATATGTCTTCTCTATCATAATCCTTGTTCAGATTACTCAATCTCAGCCAAATGATAATATGATAGCCTTAGTTGAGTTATACCACCCATTAAATTAACATTTATGGGGCATATTTCTTCACACCTATTTTTCTTTCTTTGAAACGATGCAATAAACCGTACTGTCTCAAAGAGGGGCAAATGTAGTCACATAAATCTGTCCAGTTTAATTAAATGAATATTCGTTATTTATTTGATTAAAAATCCACTAGCCATCAGTTAATTAAATTAAATATTTAATTAATTCATCTTCAAAATATTCTCCTATTAATTAAATAAATTATTCAATTTATTTTAATTCATTCATTAAACCAAATTAATAATCAATTAAATGAATAAATTCTATTTATTTAATTTAATCACATTTTCCTCTTTTAAATAAAACATTTATTTAAAACATTAAAATCCACCCCACTTGCATTCTCATAAAAATGCAACTTGCACCTATTTATTGAAATAAATGAATTTTATTTTAATAAAAATCCTATTTTCCCTCAACCACCAAACCCACTTGCAATCCTAACCCCCTTCTAGATTCTTCTAACCCCTTCCTAATTAACCTAATCCATCCCCTAATTATTGTCACATTCCTAAGAAACTTGGAGTCACTTCTCAAAGACTTCAAAGTCTTTTAAAAACATTAAATGCTTTGTTTGTTCAACAATTTAACCTCTAAAGTCTTCCAAACCACTAATGGCTCTTACATGACCATTTATGGTTAAATCCACTTGCACCCATGGTTAGGGACTTTGACCCCTAACTCAACCCTCATGTAACCCATATGTCTCCTCAAGCATTTATTGCTTTGACCATGGTTATCCTCCCTAACTCTTGCACAAGAGTTTATCCATTGGATAAAAGCATTATTCTTTAGATAATAAATTTATTCACTCAACCCAACCTTAACCTTACCTCCCAAGTTAACCCTCAGGTCATGTCAAGAATTTAATGCTTCTTCCCTCTCCTCTCAACCCATCTCATGTTGACACTTGTCATCTTGGGATTGGGATAGCAGATACAACCTTCATCAAGGAAATCCCCCATGTTGACAATTTTCATCCTGGAATAGCAGATCATTGGCAATTTCACGTCAGGTTCACCAAATGATGCTCTGCAAAATAGGATAATGTTAGAAAAAAACATGTGGTCATATAACACATAAGAAACACCAAAAACTAAGAGAAATGTTAGCATTAATCAACCAAAGACTAATCTAAGCAGGCATACCAAGAGAGACACTCAAAACGGAGTAAAGCATTTAACTATTAAAATAAATGCAAGAAGACATCTCCAAATGTCTTCTACCATACTTGTAGCTCCTCCTCCCTTGTTCCTCTCCTCTCCAAGTTACAAATTAGTGTAGCTCTCAACAGCTTTTTGCACTATGGATGCCTTATGGAGGTTCAAGATGAAAAGATGATTAATCTAAAATATTATGCAAATGTGAACAAGAGCTAAAATAAGAAATTATATAATTAGCTAGTGTTGATTTTAAAACAAAAGAGTGAATATGATTGATTATCTAATGCTCTCTAAAAATGGATATAATGTAAATGCTTGAGAATGCTGGAGGATTTGGATTATGAAGAAATGGGCTCTATTTATAGGTAAAATGGAGCAATGGATGGTTGAGATTGAGTAATCTCAACAAGGGTCAAGATTGAATGGTATTGAATCCATGTGAGAAATTTCAACCCAATCCTAGGATGACAAGTGTCAACATGAGATGGGTTGAGAGGAGAGGGAAGAAATATTAAATTCTTGACATGACCTAAGGGTTAACTTGGGAGGTAAGGTTAAGGTTGGGTTGAGTGAATAAATTCATTATCCAAAAAATAATGCTTTTATCCAATGGATAAACTATTGTGCAAGAGTTAGTGAGGATAACCATGGTCAAAGCAATAAATGCTTGAGGAGACATATGGGTTACATGAGGGTTGAGTTAGGGATCAAAGTCCCTAACCATGGGTGCAAGTGGATTTAACCATAAATGGTCATGTAAGAGCCATTAGTGGTTTGGAAGACTTCTTGATGACAATATGATAACCGTTGATAGATTAACAAAGGCTTACTCAGATCCAGTGGGATCAACAATGGTGTATTCATGACATAATCCTTAAGCATCTGAAATGCTTGCTAGCATCTGGTATCCCATTGAAAGTGAATGTTCTTGTGTAGCAGGTGTGTAAAGGGGTGACACTTATCTGCTAGTTGTGCAATGAATCTTCGAATGGATTGTAGCCGCCCTTATAATGTCCTTAGCCGACTGATGTTCTTTGGAGGTGGCATGTCCATGATTGTTTTGACCTTTGCTGGGTCGACCTCAATGCCTTTGCTTGAGACAATGTATCCTAGAAGATTCCCTGAGGTTACTCCAAAGACACATTTCTTTGGGTTGAGTCAAACATGATATTGTTCCATGTTGTCAAATATTTGCTCTAATAATTCTGGATGACCTTCTCTTGTTAATGATTTTGCTAGTAAGTCATCAACATAATATTCCATTATAGTATGCATCATATCATGGAAGATGGTCACCATGGCTCTTTGATAGGTCGCTCCTGCATTCTTTAGACCAAAAGGCATTACATTCTAGCAGTATGTTCCCCATGTACATGTGAAGGTCATCTTATGTTGATCCTTAGGTGCGATCTTTATCTGGTTGTACCCTGAAAAGCCATCCATGAGTGAAAGCGTGGCATGTCCTGCTATTAGGTCCACTATTATATCAATGTTTTGTAGGGGAAGTCATCTTTAGGACATGCCTTGTTCAGATCTCTGAAGTCAGTACAGATATAGATGCCCCCATTTAGTTTTCCGATAGGCACAATATTGGATATCCAATCTGCATAATAAATTGGTCTAATAAAACCAACTTCCAGGAGTTTCTTAAGTTCTTCTTTGACTAGTACCGCAATCTGGGGATGCATCTTGCGAAGTTTCTGCTTGACAAGCTTTGCTCCTTCTACTACGGTGAGATGATCCATGAATAAATCAGGATCAAGACCAGGCATGTCTGCATATGACCATGCAAAGTTGATTTGCAATTTTTTGAAGAATTCGACAAACTTAGACTATTCCTTTGGAGTTAAAAGAGATGCCAGATGTATGTGGTGAGGAGTTTCAGAGGTCCCCACGTCATATTCTTTTGTTTCCTTGATGAGAATCATTGATCATTCCTGTTATGTACTAGAGGGGAGAATGTCAAACCTTTCATCCTTAGGTGCCTCAAAGAGGTTTTCACCATTGAATACACTCTTTCTTTTTACTTTTGTGGGATCAAACAATGCCACAGTGTGGTTTCCACTGGAAGATTCATGTTTTATTGTTATATTTTTGCCACTGAAAGGTTTGGCATATGCCCCAAAGTATGTTGTGCTATTAAGTTCTATGGTGAATCCAACTTTATGATCCCTTCTTGGTATGTTATCCTATAGTTCCAAGAAGTCAATGATCACCTCATTGTTTTGGAAGTGATCAAGGCGTGGCAGGCTAGGTTGCTTCCATTCGATCAGTTCAAGATGGATAATGGGCATTACCTCATCGATTAGGTTTAGTTTGTTAGATGTGTTAGTGAGGGTTAATATATTATGGTGAAGGTCGTTGATAATACTCTCCCTGTCAGAATCAGGTGTAGGATGTGACGTAGGGTATGTGGAAGGTGTTTCTAGTTAAGGAACCCAAGAGTTTTTAATTCACACTTCTCCATAAATAGAGATTTCTTTGTGAGGTGGAGGGGGTGATGCGTCTTCCTCATCTGAAGTATTGAGATGTACTGAATCAAATTCCCACTCATATGAGTTGGTCTCTGAGTCACTTTCCAGTATCCGATTGCTATACCATATTGGGATATCCTTTGAGTTAAACACTACAGGTGTGATCAGCTGATGTACCTGGATAGACAGAATGATTGGTGTTGCATGAAGGATTATAAGGATCAATGAATCTGATATGGGGAGCATTAGAATTGTTGATGTTGTTGCTTCTGTTGGAGTTGCCAGTATTGATATTGCCGAGGATTCTGATATAGTTGATGTTGCTAATGGTTCTATTGATGCAGTTGTTGTTGCTGATGGGGTTGTTGGTTTGATTGGTGGGATGACTGGTGATGTAGATGATATTGCTAGGATTTTTAGCCTCAGTGGGGTAGTTGCTATGGTGTGTGGTGTTGTTTATATAATCAAAGGTGACCTCTTTATGGTTGTAGTAGGCTGATATAGAGGTTTGTTGGGTTTCCCTTTGAATCTAAGCTTAGGAAGGATCTCCTTTTGAAAGCCTAATCCTGTGTTATCTTTGGGTTTTAATTCTGGTTGTATTAGCTCATGTTGTCCTTTCTTACAAGTTCCCAGAGCACTTTGACCATCATAACCCATTCTTTGCATAATGAGAAGGCCTTTTCCATATTGATCTGTGGGAAGCTTAGCTTGTGGGATGTTCGTGGTGATAGGATCTTTATAGATCCATTCTGCGAAGTCCTCATCTCTGGTCTCTTCTTCTTGATTCTTTCCAAGATGAAAGGTGTCAAAGTGCATGCTGGCTTGACTAGTGGTGTATGAAGTAACTTTTGAGGTTTATCATGAGTTCTAGGAGAAGTAGGCATTTGTCCAACACAAAAGAGCTGGCTGAGATTGTACTCACCAGGACCTTCCTTTGCTATTTTCATCTTGAGCTTCTCTTGTTTGGGTATAGTGTTGTTTGAACTGAAAAGAGAGGTTGGACTTACATATGATGTGGATGAGATAGATTCTTTGTTGTTGGGAATGGTAATCTTTGGTTGATGATTTATATTGTGACAATATGCAAAGGGATTTGCATCTCCCATGATTGCAATTTCCACACTATTATGAGGGAACTTGATACACTGATGGTAGGTGGATGAAATGGCTTGCATGGTGTGTATCCAAGGTCTTCCTAACAATAAATTATATAGAAGAGGAAGGTCCACTTGACATATGATGTGCTTCACCACTGGGCCCACTCAGATTGGTAGCACAACCGCTCCTTTGGATGAACACTCTGCATCATCATAGGCTTTGATTGTTATCTTTTTACGGGGATCCACTGATTCAATTGCATATCCTAATGTTGTGACCAATTGCAGTGTACAGATATTCAGGCCTGCTCCTTTGTCGATCAAGACTTGCTTGATCCTATGCTAGTTGATAAACCCTTCAATGTGGAGTGAGGTGTTATGAGGTTGCTAGTCGAATGTATTGTCACTTTCTGAGAAAGTGAGACATGATGATGACCTTAGATTTTCAACCATAGCTTGGAACTGATATGTGTTTAGATTTACAGGGACTGACGCCTCTTAGAGAGCTTGATCCAAGATTATTTTATGAGATGGGGATA
Source organism: Cryptomeria japonica (assembly GCF_030272615.1). Taxonomy (NCBI): domain Eukaryota; kingdom Viridiplantae; phylum Streptophyta; class Pinopsida; order Cupressales; family Cupressaceae; genus Cryptomeria; species Cryptomeria japonica. The sequence continues at coordinate 186,281,427 of NC_081415.1, read as the reverse complement.
GGCACAAAAACTCTAAGATAGATATAAGTGCAAGCATCTTATCTAACTATTCCACAAGGTTATACTACTTTGGGATAGATGTGGTGCCTTGTGGAGTTGCTTTAATGGTGATCTTGCTGCGACGTGTAACAACATTGTAGGTGGAGCTGGGATTTTTTATGGTAATAGTTGCAATTTGTTCACTGGCAACATATAGGTGATTCACAGTGTAATTATAGGCGGTGTGCGTATAATCAGTGGTATCTTTCTTTTTCCCTAAAGTGGAAGGACCCCTTTGATCTTGTGATGGAAGTGGATTTTTAAACATGAGATGATCATTGTTTGTTGTTTTTGGGTCATGTCCTTCTATTTCGATCTCGCCTCGGTCAATAAGATCCTGAATAAGATCTTTCAATCTGTGAAAATTGCTTGTCTTATGCCCTTTCCCTTAATGGATATCGCAATGTTCAGTATCCCTCCACCATGAAGGTTTAACCTGAGGTTCATAATTTTATGTCTTTGGTAAGGTCACCAGATTTTGAGAAAACAACTGATGTAACACCGTTTCAATAGGCTCCCCTAAGGGAGTGTATGTTCGTTTTGGTTTAAAATTTTGCATGCATTGTCTAGGTTCTTCTTGAGGTACATTGTGTCCTTGATTTGGGGGAGCAACTATGTTATTCTTGGGTGGGGGATTCTATCCCACAAATCAGACCACAGGTTGCAAACTTTTTATAGTCCTAGCATCCACAACCCCATCATTGATGACGTTTTTGTTTTTGTTCCAAAAGTTAGGCTTATCACTATTGAAGCATGGGGGAGGGCCATCCTTTGGCTCATTGTATATCTTGATAAGCCCTTTTTTGATGAGAGCCCACTCACATTTTAAACCCTTGGTAATCATATCATTGAAGGATTTTGTGCCTTTCATGTCTAAGTGAAATTCCATTTATTTGTTTAAGTTGGAAATAAATATTTCCACTAGTTCTTGTTTAGGCAACTGAAGAGAATGTCTGCTAGACATTTGATGCCATCATTGCAGAAAGACTGAAAATAGCTTGCCTGGTTTTTGCTTAGTGTTACATAGATCAGCCATGGTGATATCACATTTAATGTTGTGTGAGTAATGTGTCAGAAACTTCTAGACTAGTTCTTCGAAGGTCCTAATGCCACCTGGTAGTCGAGAAAACCATGATGTGGTTGTTCCTCCCAAACTTTGGGGAAAAAGTTGCATTAGGTATGTGTCCTCGTATGCCACTTCAAGGCAAGCTGAATGGAATTCTCTAACATGATCACGAGGATCTCCTTTTCCTTGGTACTTTTCAAACTTGGGTGTTTCAAACCCTCATGGAAAAGGTGGCATATGAAGATTTCTATCAAAGGGATAGGGACAAATATCATTAAGTGAAAACTACTTAGTTTTTACACCACTATGAAGTTGTTGGCCGAGATTCTCGACTTGTTGCAGCAACATGTCTATGTCATTTGGAGGAGGAGGCAGGGGAATTCCTAGATGAAGGTTGTATCTGATGTGATCTCGACCTCTTTCATCCTCATTATGAATTTGGTGTTCTGATGCTTGCCTTAGTTGTGCAATATCGAAATCAGAGGGTAGTTTGGCTCCCTCTTGAGTAAGTCTTAAAAAGTGAGCATCAACATTGCTCCTGAGTATTTTGTCAAAAATTCAATTAAAGAGAGGGTTGTGTTGTGCCCCTTTCTATTGTTGTAGGAGTAGGAGTGCTTGGATTTTCGTCATATGGGTTTCCTCCAAGGGCTTCTTGAAATTCATTGATATTTTCCTCCTCTTCTTCCTCAATTTCCATTTGTCTAGATCTTGATCTGGTTTGAGCCATTTTGTTTACAAGTTGTTGTTGAAGTTCAGTGAAAATGATGATGAGTTGTTGATGAAATGAGAGATTTATGTTTGGTGGAGTGTTTTGCATATGGATCTCTAGCACTAAAGGTAGAAGTGACCAAAGTCCTTTCTTGAATTACTTGTTGTGTTTGATTGACAATGTTTGATGTGATAAGGTTTAGAGAGATCTGAGATGTGTTACAGACTCAACTACCTAGTCATGAGAGGATTCACTCATAGACTAGTTTTAACCTGCATAGAAATGCCTCTTAGGATGATTTTATCCTAGATGTAGACACACTCTAAAAAGTGATGTATTGTGTTTGATTCAAGCAATATTGAAAGAGAACTTTAGGATAAAAACCTCTTGATGTTTTGAGATTTGAAATGGATTGATGATGTGTGAATGTGATAATGGATGAAATGTTAACTTCAATAAAAACTTTGTGTTACAAAAGGCACAAACTCTTCCTCTTCTTGTTCAAGGGTTGGTGGTTCTTCCCTAGCTGAGTTATATGTGATGCAAATGTCTGAAAAGAAGGTAGGATTGATTTTACCTCCTTTGTTCTTATTATAACTCAAAGCTCTATATTGAGTAAAAGCTTTGTGGTTTAATGACTCTTGATCAAACTCATTTGATTTCCCTTGAAGATATAGACGCATGTGATGTAAGAAGGTTCTATGAGAGACAAAGATTTGTCTATTAAGATAGAAGAATTTCCTTCTTTTTATAAAAGCCTTTGAGCTCAATGGTCTTTTCTTCAAGTTGATATGTTGATAAAGATTCTTCTTTCTCAAGATGTGAAGAATGGTCATATAGTTTGATACTTTTGTTGTTTCACTTTTTGGAATCTTTGTTGGTTTTTTTTTGAAAAATGTTTGTGTTGGATGAATACTTGTTTTTGGAATTAGATTTTTTATTTTTCTTTGACAAGAAAATAAAGCAAGCACACAAACACAAGAATGTTTCCTCAAAAGGCACAAATAAGTGTGGGTCTAGATCAACCCAATCTTTGGACTTTTATGACCCTTCCCTTCCAAATGTTTTTGAGCATGTTTTTCCAAAAAGCCTAAAGCTGGCTCAGTTTATCACTGGTCTTGATACAAAATGAAGACACTTCAAACACTCCTTATCCCTAAGGTCAAATGGCCAGTTGCGATAATTTCAGCCCACATCTTGATATTTCTTCAACTTTGGTACTACATACCTTATGAATCCCGTCGTGGCAGGTAAGGATGTGATATACTAAGTCTTGCATGAGCATTACAAATAGCATTCATTTTGACCAATGATATGCTCATGATTTGAGGACAACCGATCTTACATTGGTAGGAAAGCCTACAATGTGGAGACAAATAATCTTGGCAGCAACTAAATTGAGGCACTATCTGTTAACACATAAAGTACAGCTCATTGCAAAGATAGATCCACTAAAGTACTTACTCAGCAAAGCAGTACTAACTAGCCACTTGGCTAAATGGGTGATGATTCTAAGTGAATTTGACATCGAGTATGTGGACCGTAAGGCTATCAAGGGTCAAGTTATTGCAGATCAGTTAGCCGATGCTCCACTCATAGGTGATCATCCTCTCATTTCCAATTTTCCAGATGAAGAGATATTCATGATCATAGAAGCACAACCATGGAAGCTATACTTTGATGGTTCATATACTAGGCATGGATCGAGGGTAGGCATTATGTTTATCACACCTCAAGGTGACAACATCCCAAAGTCTTATTGGCTCACATTTCCATGCATGAACAACATAGCAGAATATGAGGCCTTAATCACAGGACTCAGACTAGCCATACAATGTAAACTGAAAGAGTTACAGATATATGGCGAATCTCAACTAGTCATCCGACAAGTAACCGATGAATATTAGAACAAGGATGACAAACTCATACCATACAAGCAAATGGTGGAAAGTTTAAAGACGTCATTTACTACTATCACTTTTGAGTAGATACCCAGAGATTAGAATCGATCTACTGACACTATGGCTACCATTGCATCTCTCCTAGATCTTGCACAAAATTCAACCCGCTATGAGTTCTTGGTAGAACAGCTTTGGATTCATGCTTATGATATCCCCGAATCTGAGATAATTTGTCACCTTGTTGATTCTGAATCCCCATGGTATGATGAGTTCAACACCTATCTACATGATCACACACTTCCTCCTAACCAATCGAATAACCAACATAAAACCTTCATTTGCCAAACCACTCGATATTACCATTATTGTTGAAACCCTATACCAACGCAGTCTTGATGGTACTCTCCTTCAATGTCTAGAAGAAGATGAGATAACAAAGGCCTTGGAAGAGGTACATGAAGGAATTTGTGGGACTCACGCAAGTGGTCCTTCCTTAGTAAAGAAGATCATACGTGCTGGATACTATTGGCCATCCATGGAAAAAGACTCCTACTACTTTGTCAAAAAGTGCAAGAAATGCCAAGTTCATGGAGACCTGATACATGCACCAACACAAGAATTGCAACCAATCACAACACCATGGCCCTTTTGTCAATGGGGACTGGACCTTGTGGGTAAAACTCATCCATCTTCATCCAAGAGGTTTTAATATGTGCTTCTCCATAAATAGGGATTTATTTGTGAGGTGGAGGGGGTGATGTGTCTTCCTCATCTGAAGTATTGAGATGTACTGAATCAAACTCCCACTCATGTGAGTCAATCTCTGAGTCACTTTCCAATATCTGGTTGTTATACCATACTAGGATATCCTTTAAGTTAAACACTGCAGGTGTGATCGGCTAATGTACCTGGATAGACAGAATGATTGGTGCTGCAAGAAGGATTATAGGGATCAATGAATCTGATATGGGGAGTATTGATGTTGTTGACATTGTTGCTTCTACTGGAATTGCTAGTGTTGTTGATACTGTCGGGGATTCTGATATAGTTGTTGTTGTTGCTGTTGGGATTGTTGGTTTGATTGGTGGGATGACTGGTGTTGTAGATGATATTGCTTGGATTTTTAGCCTCAGTGGGGCAGTTGCTATGGTGTGCAGTGCTACTGATAAAATCAAAGGTGACCTCTTTATGGTTGTAGTAGGCTGATATAGAGGCTTGATGGGTTTCCCTTTGAATCTAAGCTTAGGAAGGGTCTCCTTTTGAAAACCTAATCTTGTGTTATCTTTGGGTTTTAATTCTAGTTGTATCGGTTCATGTCGTCCTTGCTTGCAAGTTCTCAAATCACTTTGACCATCATAACCCATTCTTTGCATAATGAGAAGGCCTTTTCCATATTGATATGTGGGAAGCTTAGCTTGTGGGATGTTCATGGTGATATAATTTTTATAGATCCATTCTGCTAAGTCCTCATCTCTAGTCTCTTCTTCTTGACTCTTTCCAAGGATGAAAGGTGTCAAAGTGCATCCTGGCTTGACTAGTGGTGTATGAAGTAACTTTTGAGGTTTACCATGAGTTCTAGGAGAAGTAAGCATTTGTCCAACACAAAAGAGTTGGCTGAGATTGTACTACCCAGGACCTTCCTTTGCTATTTTCATCATGAGCTTCTCTTGTTTGGGTATAGTGGTGTTTGAACTGGAAAGAGAGGCTAGAATTACATATGATGTGGATGAGATAGCTTCTTTGTTGTTGGGAACGGTAATCTTTGGTTGATGATTTATATTGTGACAATATGCAAAGGGATTTGCATCTCCCAGGATTGTAATTTCCACACCATTATGAGGGAACTTGATACACTGATGGTAGGTGGATGGAACGGCTTGCGTGGTGTGTATCCAAGGTCTTCCTAACAATAAATTATATGGCAGAGGAAGGTCTAGAACTTGACATATGATGTGCTTCACCACTGGACCCACTTCGATTGGTAGCCCAACCGCTCCTTTCAATGAACACTCTACATCATCATAGGCTTTGATTGTTATCTTTTTACAATTTTATGGCATTACATTTAGCCCCCACTTTAGCTGGAGTATAAGCGTATGCCAATAATATCAGTAAAGTACAATGAAACAAGATTGAAAGACTTTCACCACATCAAGGAGGCAAGATACAACAAGCCCCCAGTGGACTAAGGATATTACAACATCAATTAACAAAGTAAAAGGGAAAATCAAGAGAGAGAACCATGACTGCAAGTAGCAAGATTCCCCTCACCATGAGTCATGAAAAGAAAGGATACCAAAAATTACAAAGTAAAGCCAAGTTCATTAAGTAACTTTGAGTATCAAGAAGGAAAATATGAGTAGTGTATGCCCCCATGTTAAAGCGATTGCACATGCCTTACTGGGAGCGATTGCTTTAAGTTAGGATACACCCCAAAGAGAAATATGTTAGGATTTCCACAGATACTAAGAGGGGGGGGTGAATCAGTATCTAACCGGTTTGATGATTTTCTTAACTTAAAACATGTAGAACAAATTAATATTGTGTACCGATAAACAAAAAGTAATACAATAAACAAAGATAAAAACAACCACATGAAATGCACACCATAACATAGTAGTTTAATGAGGAAACCCGGTGTGGGAAAAACCTCAGTGGGATTTGTGACCCACAATATTCACTTACTGGCCAATAAGAGAATATTACTACTACAAGAGGGGCCTGCACATGCAGGAAGGCCAAGTGCCTAGAGCTCACTGCTCAATCACAAAATGGATTATATAAATCCAATGTCTTCTACTACTTCAAAACATCATCTACTATGCCAGATCCAATACCGGTTTATAGCTCTACTTCATACATAAACCATTAACCTATAATTCGCATAATAGGTGTACCTTATTTTGCCTAATTACATTCATCCATTTCTACATATTATTCTTACCATGTTCTACAATGAACTCTCTTATATAAGAGTCATTTTACAACTTGCCGAGTCGGCTTACAATGATTTTACAATAATAACCAAAATAAATTATAAACAAAATTCTTGTCAGCTTCTGTGCCGGTATTCTTCCTTTCACTGCCGGTGTCGGTGGTCTATGTGTCGGTGTAGAATCTGATCTTGCTAGTGCCAGTGGATTGCCTTGCCGGTGTCATAGGATTGTAAGGTTGCCATCAATGACAAAACCTTCAATCACCTACAATGTCTCATTGGAGTGTGCATTTGCCAACAATCCCCCCCTTTGGAATTGATGGCAACACTCATGAGAAAAATTCAAAAGTGTCCAAAAATTGAAGTCCAAAAATGTTACCAAAAATTGTGTGCTCCCCCCGAGCAGATGATCCCTAAGTTATTGGAGTTTTCTCATACCACTACTCCCCTTTTGCCATCAATGACAAAGGTTGTCAAAGTGTCAATAGAGTGTGGTTTCCTATCTCAACCTTGTAACCGGTTGGTTACAATCTGAAAAAGATCCGCCAAAACTAAATTCAGGCTTTCAAGAAACTTTTTGCTATCTTTTATTGTTGCCTCTGTCCTTTGAACTGTACCGGTGAGGTGTTGCATTTTCTCTGTCGATGTTTTCTATCCTTGAACCAGAGCATCAGATATCTCTTTCCTTAAAGATGCGAGGTAGTCCAATTTTGGACTTAGTCTCCATTTAAGATCCTTAGCCTTACTTTTTATTCTTTCTTTTTCTCTTTCCAACTTTAATAGTTCTTCCTCAAAACCTATTATCTTCTACTCAAAAACTGATAATGAATCAGATGAATTAATGAAGTTGTGAGCTAGTTTATTTATTTCCTCCTGTATCTTGCTCATTTTTCTATCTATGTCTACTGTCAAAAAGTTATTTTTACAAGTATCTCTGTAAAAAGTCTTGACTTCCTTTAATGTGCTACATAATTCTGGTAGAAGTGTGTCAAATTGTCTTGTACACTTCTTTATTTCTTCCTCAAAGAATTTGTGTTTTTCTTTTTCTAATATCTCCTTGAATGCTTTCTCTTTTATTTGTTCAACTGTCATAGTGTTGTCAGTAATATACTTAGACAAAGTGTCAAGTTGACTCAAAGAATCCTTATTATCTACATTACATTTCGGAGCTATCCTTTTCAAAATAGGAATTGTGTCATCTATAGCCTTGTATGCTTGTGAGCTATAATCTGTTATTTTCTTTATGGAATCCAAAAGAACTTTTGTTACATTAGTTGATTTAAATCCTACAGTTGAAGGGCCAACACTCTATATTCCACCGGTGGATCCTTACTTATGGTGACCTCTGGTAGGTCAGTCTATGTTTCCATTTCCTTAAGCAATGGTTTTCCTTGCTTAGCTGTTGCCGGTGGTACTGACTCTGTATTAACCTGTTGTTGTGCTAGAGCTTGTTGCTCTACTTGTTGTTCTGTGTTACCATCTGCTAGTTTTCCTTTTGTGTTATCTGTTAATGTGGCTCACTAGCCATATCTATCTTTCTAGTTGTGTCCTTATCTACCACAATGTTAACTTTGTAAGTATCAATATCAACTGTATATAATACCTCAGAATTAGGATTTGTATCCTCTTGTGGTATATCCATACTCTCATTAGCCAGTTGATCTTCAGTTGTAACTACCAGTGGAGTATCTTGAGGTGGTGGGAGTAGATTATTTGTTATTTTTATGCTCAGAGGTCCACCAACCTTGCCTTTTCCCTTATCCTTGTCTTTTTGATACACTTTGATAGGTTTAGGATTTCTATATTCTTCCTATTTTTCCTTTTCTATAAGGAATATATCCCATCCATTTGCAGTTTCCTCTGCAACCTCATTCACTCTACCAACCATCAATGCTATATGCCAGTGTGCAGTTGAGAATACTGACCGGTTAGCTTCAGATATCAAATCATCTATTTTCTTTGGTGAGTTTACTGGGTAAACAACAAGTAGTTTTTCAACTTTTATTTTCTTGTCAAGCTCTACAATAGCTTGCCTTCTTGCTTCAAGTCTTTTAAACAGTTCAGCCGGTAATTCATCCACAACTTGCATCAAGAATTTCTTGTAGATATCCAAGTGTAGAATTACATTGTTTTCAACTTTCTCCTTGTCATCAACTGATAGTGAATCATATAATTTGTTGATGTTCTTTAGCTTTCCTTCCTCTGTTATTTCATCCATCAGTTTGTCAATTGGAGCAATATTTTGTTGAGTCTTTTTCTTTGGTGTTACCTTTTTCTTCTTTGGAGTTATCTTCTTAGCCGGGGGCCTTACTGCCTGTTATTTTTGTCTAGTTCTTCTAGGCAAAGGTGTAGATATCGGTGAAGGTTCTCTTTTCCTCACAACTCTTTTAAATGTAACAGGCATATCACTCTCTAAAGAATTTGCTACTAGTTAAAGGCGAGTTCCTAGTTGTAGTGCTTCTAACTCATCTTTAGTGATACCGGTTTGTTTAAGTACATCTTCTTTGATAGCCTTATCCTGCCTTGATCCTCTTCTCACTATTGCTTCTACCTTCTTTACTCTTTTCTTGGATTGGATTTGTTTTTCAATAGTTTCAGCACTGCCAAATACCTCTTCTTTAGGTTCCTTGGGTGCTTCCAGAAGGGCTTTTGCATATGTTTCAATTATGTGATCATCTATCTCATAACCCATTTCAGTAACCCAAATTGTTCTTGGGATAACTGCCTCCATCCAGATCTCATCCTTCTTAATGATAAAACATATTTCATCCTTATATTTATTTACAATTTCTTGTGATAATCTGATTCTAGTGTTCATCTGGGCCTTTAGTGCTTGAAAGTACTCATTAATATTCTTTTCTTTGTTTTGTTCCATGTTGTTCAATAAGTCAGATGGTTGTTTGCCTACCGGTATGTCAAAACCAAGATTCTTGTTGCCTATACTGGGCACCTTTTTTGTTATATGTAGCATTAAACAGACAAGTAGGTTACCAAATCTAAGTGTCCCCTTTTTATCTTTCTTAATCTTTCCAAGATTATCAATAAGTTCATCCTTCAGCCATTCACACACATCTATTTTCACATTATCCTTGATCATATCATAAGCACTCTTTATGCATAAGCTAGAAACTGAATTTAGCCTGTTTGCATGTGTGGTTTTATAGCCTAGAACCATGTTGATGAATCTGACATTGATGTCGGTTACATCATTCACCCTTAAAGACCTCTTGTCAGATGTTGCACCAGTTAGGTTCATCACTAGGTCATTTGAGACCTTCTTTATCTTATCAGGTTTGTTACCGGTGGAGGGTAACCCTATTACAGCTTTTACTGCCTCCTTAGTAATTTTGTGAACCAAATCCAACTAGAAAAATGCACCATGTACCCTGCTCAATACTATCCTTATAACTTCCCTAGGGAAATCCGAAATGCTGAGAATTTCATTGAATCCTAGGGTTTCAATTATTTTGTGTTCAGGTTTCACATTACCAGAATCATCACATATGACAGTCCTATACATGTTCTTAATTTCCTCATCTCCTAATCCTTCTATGTGGCAATGAATATACATTCTAGGGTCTTCTTCAAAAACTACTCCTTTGGGAATTTGAGAAAAAGCACCAACATTATCATCCTTCTTTGCTATTTCAGGAACTAACTGAAATACGGGCCTAGGGTGCTTCATTACTTCCACTAAAGTAGGGTTTGCTATGAATTGAGGTACAAAAGAAGATGCCATGATCATAAATACCTTTTTCTGCCTTTGGAAAGATTGATTGTTGAATTGCTTTGCTTCTTTGCTCAAAATGCCTTAGCTTTGGAAATTTCATGCTCTTCGATTGTTTGAATTTTCGGTGAAGTAAAATGGAGCCAAAAACATTGATTTATAATGTTAATTTGCCAACTACCACATTTAATGCTTGTTGGTTAAGTAATCACTTAACTTTATCTGCCGGTATAGAATTAATTTCTACCTCTCACCATCAACCGAGGGAATAATAGCATTTTTCACATTTGATGGCCAAACCCTCAAGGGAATTTTCTTCAGTTGGATGAAGAGTCTCCTGCCAGTGGAGTGCTACTCTATTCTGCCGGTGGAGTATTCCTATCAACATTCAGTTCTGATTTCCTGATCCATTGTTTTGAGAATTCATGCTTAACTTCTTCAACTTTTTCTTTTCCTTTCAAACTAGGACCTTTGTTGTTTACCAGTGAGGACTTGCTTCTACAAAATTGAGCAATATGTCCAATTTTGTTACAGGCATAACAAGTCACATTATTTTTCTAGATAGCTTTTCCATATCCTATGCCAGTTTGTGTTCTCCATTGATTAGATAGGTGACCAAATCTTCCACAAACATAACATCTCACATTCATTCTGCAATTTTCAGAATTATGACCAACTTTGTTGCATTTTGAACATTGACCAGTGGGTGTAATTATGACCAACTTTGTTGCATTTTGAACATTGACCGGTGGGTGTATTGGTATTCTAATAATTTCTAGATCTACATTGATTTGCTCTATGACTATACTTATTATAGTTAAAGCATTTTCCATTGAATTTATAAGTAGTAGGTTGTCTTACTGGTTTGCTTTGATTCTGTGTATTTGCAGTACCGGAGATTTCACCAACTTCAAAGCCAAGTCCACAAGTGTCACCATTAGGTTTTTGATTCTTCAACAAGTCACCAAGTTCTTCTGAGCTTTTCTTGAATTTCTCTTTGTGCTGATTTGCAGTGTCCAGTTCTCTTTCTAAGATTTCTTTCTATCTCTTAAGTTCATTGGAGTCATTCTGTGTATGCATCATATTTGTCTTCAACAAGTCATTTTCATAGCTAAGTCTGGTGTTCTCATTTGCAGCATCACTTAGTCTTCTAGTCAAATCTTCTTCATTCTTTTTTCTATCTTCAATTTCCTTACAAAATCTCATAGTCATATCCTGCATCTCATTCCTTGTTGTCATGTTTTCTTGTTTCAGCTTGTTTATCTGATCACTAAGAGTTTCTTTTTCATCATTCTCATTTTGCATCTTTTCACAAAGTTCTCTTCTCTTATTTCTTGCAATGGTAAGATTCTCTTGAAGTGCTTGAATAATTTCCTAAGCTGCATTTAGATCATCTTCAAGTTTGATATTTTTCAACTTTTATGTATCATAGTTTGAGAGAGCGGCTTCTAATTGCTTCATCAAATTTTCCATCTCTACTGGTGTCAAGATCTTCCTCAAGTTGTTAGGCTTCTGAAAATAGAGGACCAAGCTCTGATACCAATTGTTAGGATTCCCACAAATATTGAGAGGGGGGGGGGGGTGAATCAGTATCTAACCGGTTTGATGATTTTCTTAACTTAAAACATGTAGAACAAATTAATACTCTATACCGGTAAATAGAAAGTAATGCAATAAACAGAGATAAAAACAACCACATGAAAAGCACACCATAACACAGTAGTTTAACGAGGAAACCTAGTGTGGGAAAAACCTTGATGGGATTTGTGACCCACAATATTCACTTACTGGCCAATAAGAGAATATTACTGCTACAAGAGGGGCCTGCACATGCAGGAAGGCCAAGTGCCTAGAGCTCACTGCTTAATTACAAAATGGGAAGTCTCATTGACTTACAAAATGGATTATATAAATCCAATTTCTTGTACTGCTTCAAAATATCATCTACTATGCCAAATCCAGTACCGGTTTATAGCTCTGCTTCATACATAAACCCTTAACCTATAATTTGCATAATAGGTTTGCCTTATTTCGCCTAATTACATTCATCCATTTCTACATATTATTCTTACCATGTTCTACAATGAACTCTCGTATATAAGAGTCATTTTACAACTTGCCAAGTCGACTTACAATGATTTTACAATAATTAACAAAATAATTTATAAACGAAATTCTTGTCGGCTTCTGTGCCGGTATGCTTCCTTTCACTGTCGGTGTCGGTGGTCTGTGTGTCGGTGTAGAATCTGATCTTGCTAGTGCTAGTGGATTGCCTTGCTAGTGTCATAGGAATGTAAGGTTGCCATCAATGACAAAACCTTCAATCACCTACAATGTCTCATTGGAGTGTGCATTTGCCAACAAAATAGAGAGAGAGCACGTTATCGCAAGGATTTAGCCCCCAATAAAGGAATAAACCCAAAGATAATGAACAAAAAACACAAAGGGCAAGGTAGTTTTGCGTTCCTTGGGGTCAGTATGTTGTATGATAACTCATGTATATCATATGTATATATGTGCATAGAATAATCGTCATTCCCCAAAGGAAGGAAACTACCTTGGAAGAAAGGGAATAGAAGGTATCTTTTGAGTCAACATGAAAGAGACCAAAAGAGGTCTCAATGCTTTGCATCATCCTCAAGTAGACATTACTAGGAAACATAGAAGAAAAGGGATACACGTAGAAGAATGAGCACAAAAGAGAAAGAAAAGAGAGAGATATATATAGAATATACAATGTTAATGAAGCTAATCTAGCACATCATCCACCTCCTGATCTTGTTGATCACTATTTTGGGAAGGTGGGAAACACGCCAGAGGAGTGACATCGAGCACAACATATGGAGCTATCACAAGATCCAAACAAGGACTATGCTCATGTGCCAAGTCACTTTGTTCATTTCTAGGAGCTAGGATTAAGGCTTTTGAAAATTTTGTAGGTAAATGTTTGTCCACATCGACATATTCATAGTCACTATCAGAAGCATTAGGAGTTGTATTGCCATCATGAACAATATTTTCACCTATTTCAAGTACTAAAAACACATATAATCATATAGATCTTTACAACTATATTGATTCATATACCCTACAAGATCATTATTGTAATTGTTTCTATGTAGTAAGTATGATGGTTAAGAAAAATAGTGGCAGATTTTTAGTTTTTTAGTATACAAATAATCGGTAACATATTATTCGTACACCAACTTTCAACAATGAGCACCATGGCTAATAAGAGATGTTTTTGTAAGGTTCTTAGACCCTTGACTTATTAGTGACTAAGGGCTTGTTTCAAGGGGGGGGCCAACAAGTCTTTTAGGCATTGATTGCAATGCTAGGAAATATTTTTATTTTAGGCATTGATTGCAATGCTAGGAAATATTTTTATTGAAACCTACCTAATAGTGTATATTGCAATTAGTAGCACTTGAAGAACCAACACCTACATTTTTCATTGCATGTACAGCACATCTATTCCTTTATTAGAGATATTTATATTTAGCACCATATTTTATGTATTTTAAATGGTTGTAATATTGTAACCCATTGGGTGTGTATGCATTGCTTCATTTACTATATATTGAATTTGGTGCACTTGACATTTTCTTTGAGGGTGTAGGTATATGATATTTATCCACCTAAATTGATAGGTTTGAGTTATTTTCCAATGGTGGTTATTTCAAAGATATCACATTGGTCCTTGTCTAAATGCCATCTCTTATTGTACTTGAATTTAGTATGAGGTATGTACTGTGTGACTCTATATAAATTCACATCAAAATTAAAGGTGATTCTAGAATCTATTTTTGATGTGTGTTACATCTAATTGCATGTTTTAATTTAATGGTCATTTTTTTTCCATAAACATTTTTTATGAATTAGTTAGTGTGTAGTTAAATGTTTTTTGTGAGTTCAAGAAAAGAGAAATATGATTAAGTTTCTTTGAATTTAATCAAATGTAATTCATATTTAAATTGTATTTATTTCATTAGAATACATAATGAGTTAGGCATTTTAAATTTTATGAAATATATTTAAAAAAAAAAAAATTAAATTATAAATAAAAATAAATAAAAAATTGGAAATTGGAAAAATGGCATAAAGGAAAAGAAAGTTAATTTTATTTTTATTCTTGCATTTTAGGAAAATTGGGTTGTCAAACCCTCTTGAAAATTTTGAAAATTGGTGGATTGTAATTGTTATAGATTGGATGAGCCTAGAGATTGCATTGTGTTTGGGATTCAACTTCACCTTTTAAGATAAAATTGAAGTAATCATGATTTTAGCAAAATTGAAATGAGGTAAATCTTGTCCATGTCTTAATTTTTTGCATTCCTTTGGTGTTTGAATGGTATGCTCACCCTTAAGATACCATGGGTTCTTTTGTAGATTGATATTTGAAAAAAAAAGAAAATAATAAAAGATTAGATTAGATTAGATTAGATTAGATTTAAAATGGTTTTAAAAGTTTCCATTTTAAATTTTGGTGGATGGTATAATTTGGATTTTAAGTGGATAGGAACCAGTAGTTGAACGTGTTCCAATTGTTCAGATATAATTTTTTGATTTAATACACATACTTGTTGATTTGATATCCATACTTGTTGATTTAATGTCCAATTATTTTTACAACATTGGAACAATAGTTGTGACTTTAAAGTTGTTATTGTTGATGATGACTACCAATAACTGAATAAAATATACCATTAGTTGTAAAAAGCAACCAATCGTGTGATACCACATCAGCTACACAAGTATTGGGGCCCCTTTTCCATGACTATTGGTCTCACTTTTTGGGGGGTTGTTGTGGACACCTTAACAAAAAGCATGCTGATGTGGTATCATAGTTGATGATGTGGCTCGAAAACCTTGGTTATAAGCAAGGGACTTGCCAAGTAAGTTGTTGTAAAAAATTGGGAGTGATTTGAAATTTCCACGTAGAATTTTGAGAAGTGTGAAGTTAGGGTGCACAACTTCTGGATCCTCTCCCCTATTATTCTTAACAACCAACTACAACCCTTTCATTATTAAAAGTTATTTGACATGAGTAAGCTATTTGAAATGAATATATGCCTTGTATGGTTTAGTTATTTGAGACCCTATAGCATTATCAAGACCACAGTACAGGATTAACAATTAATATGTGGACACCCACAATACTTCTATATGTTGCTAGTGCAAACAAAACAAGTAAGTTTATTTGTTATTTACCTCTTCAAATTTGACTCATTTTTTTATTGGAGTTTCTTTGCTTAGCTTAATCTTCTTTACTATTCTATATAATGATTTATTCTATTTAAACATCATTCACTTCAATGATTAAACAACAAATAGCAATTTTATGTATTATTTAGACGAAAAAATGATAAATATTTATCTTGTTTTCTTAACCAAATTCTTTTATTAGAAAAATACATATATTAATAATAAAAAGAATGTGTAAAACGATGCTTTTCAAAACAAAAAATCTTGAAAGAGATCATTTAACTTTGAATACAACTTAATTTTTTTTACTAACTAAATTGATTTTTAGTATTAAAGTAGATAAATAAAATATTTTTAAAAATGATGATAAAATAAATTTGGGAGGTGATGCATTGAGAATCTATTCAGTATTCCTTGGACTCAAAGAATCTAATTTTTATCAGAATGAGAGGGTTTTGCATGGATTTCATATACTACAAAGTGGCCGACATATTTTCTCTATATAGTTTCTTTGCAGACTTTTACCCTGATTTCGTACATCACAAACCTCCTAGAAATATAGAAATACAAGAGAAATTGTAAGGTGGAAACTTCAAGGAGGCCACTAAATTCTACCATGACACAATTGCACGACAAACACGTCCACTCTATTTTAAAGTCACTCATCATAGCGTGCAAAATAATTACAACCATTCAGAGCAAAGACAGAAAAATATTCTAGTCTTGGATGGTGGAGAAACTCCTCTAAAAGAGATAAGATAGGGCACTCGGAGGCCATTAAATTATAATCTGCATGGCCGACACATCCACTTAGTTGTCATAGCCTTCAGAGAAAAGACAGAAAAATATGGAATCACCCTAAAGAGCTTCTGGAATGGTGGATAAAATACAAGAGGATTACTAAGGTGGAAACTTCCAGGAAAAAGAAAGGTCATTCAATTTTAAATATTTAATTTTAATGTCAGTCGTTTCATTTTGTCTATGTACTATAACATGTATTGGTACCCGCACATGTATTGGCTCCTTTCCTCTACCATTGATAGCAGAGAGAAAAATATTGTAGTCTTGAATGGTGGAGAAACTCTTCCGAAAGAGATAAGGTGGGTCACTTGGAGGAGGCCAATAAATTCTAATCTGCTTGGCAGATACATCCACTCAGTTTTAATAATGTCAGTCATCATAGCCTTTAGAACAAAGACAGAAAATTGTGGAATCGCCTTAAGAGCTTTTGGCATGGTGGATAAAATACAAGAGGATTAGCAAGATGGAAACTTCCAGGAAAGAGAAATCTCACTTCCAGTACACCACTAAATTCATAACACATCCACTCAATTCTTAGCATTTACTTCTACAACTTTCTCTTGCTTGTCAGCGATAGCATGTTTGTGTGATACTCACGCTATCATACCTCTCTCATTTTTGTCTCTCTTCTGATCACACGATACATCACTTCCAAGTTTCACATTGGGTACACCATTCCATCAACAACAGGGAAAAAAATTTAAAGGACAAGTTTGGCTTTAACATAAACATGCATCTATTTCATTGACCACTTTACAAAAATAAACTACCTATATAATAATTTAATAGAAATTTAATATCTATGATAAATATAAATAAATATTAATCATAAATAAATTTGTCATGGTTTGGTGAAAATAATTAGATGGTGGAAGTGTTAGAGTTTGTTTATTGTAGATGTTTGGTTAATTGGTTAAGTTAGCTATTGAAGTGAAAAGGGATTAAGTGGAGCATATGCATGCATTGTGGTTTTAAAATAATGTGATTTCAAGGAGAGACAAACTATCAAAAGCTAAAGGTTTTTTTGTGCTTACCTTGTCACTTACAATAAGGTTGCATGCAAGAAGCAAAATAAAGATAAGCTTACTAAACAAAACTAAAAATCAATGATTGAGAAGAAATTCCATGTGTAAGATGTTGATGCATAACATCATCTTGCATGCTTTCTAAACTTTGTGTTATTGATCATTCAAGTAAGTTGCTCACTCTCATAAAGGGAACAACTTTTAATGTAAGTAAACAATAAGAATATATTATTATTCCCTGTACTCAAATATAAATGTTACAAGTTTTATAAAATGTATTAAAAATTATTACATCAAAGGTGTATCTTATATGAGATAGGCAATCTAATTGTTGAAATCCATAGCTAAAAACGAAAGAAAAGCAGTGCAAGAAAATTGGAGACATATCCTCTATTAATCGCTTTTCACTCGGTTTAACCTCAGGGTTTCGTCATTTTTCATGCTCTCTCTGATTTTTATGTATTGATCAAAGCAGGGTACATGATTAATAAAATAATAATGAGCAATTTAAATTGAGCTGCAGAAAATGAAAGAAAAGAAATCAGGTCAGCATGACTACAATATAAACATTATAGTAGTTATCTAACACTTACTGAGAAACATAAAAAATCCTCTCTATTTTGCTTTCTATTGGTTTTGGTTTTCTAGTTTTCACTTCTAATATGGGTGAATTAATGAATATTTTATTATTTCAAACTCTGAGTAAATTTCAAGGTGGGACTACTGCTAATTTTTTTATTTGTTTTTCATTTATTTTGTCTATAACTTGTTTAGGGAAATAACTATGCAGTAATTTTTCATTTTTGTAAATTCTCTTTCAATTATTCATTTATGATTTTAGATTATATATGTGATAGGCTACTTTGTTTAATTATAATAAAAATTTATAAATTTTTAATTAAGTTATATGTTATTTCTATTAATTTTTTAATATAAAGATAATTATATTAGTAATTAATAAATTGAAGATATATATTATGTTATTGGGCCCTCTTTTATTTTTTGGAATATTTGGTTCGAAAGGAATCATTGAATTTTTCAAGAGGCAAAGTTGAGTGTCCAATATTTGTGGAGGAAAATTATGCTTACAATTCTGGAAACAGTTTTAGCTAAGTGTGATTTTTTTAGTTGTTGTGGATCCTGTAGATGCTCTTGTTTTTAGTTGTTTTAGTTTTCAAGGTTAGGGAGATGCTTGTGATTTTTCCAGAAGGACCAAAGGTACAAAGTTGGCTAGAAAGATTAATAGGGTTGGTCGACGACATCCACCTTCCTAGGGGCTTTTGAAAATTCACACTAGTGGATCCTCTAGGGGGAATCCTATTCATGTTGGGGTTGGCAGTATTGGTTGGGATAATGTTGGGGATGTGCAACTTTTCTTTTCCATCTACAAAGGATCTTATACAAACAATTATATGAAATCTCTAGCCATGTTGTATGCTTTGGTAAGGGGGTGTACTTATCGGCAAGAGACACTGCACAAGTCATCTGGTGTTGTCATCGATGGCAACCCAAGTCCGTAAGCCCATCCACAATGTGTGATTTGCTCATACTGGAAGTCAGATTGAAGACTGGTTCAATTTCCACAAGCTTAGAATAGAGCATCTGATAGAGTTCAGTATTTTGATATGTATTTCTTTTCAGGTTGTGTTGCAAATTTCAAGGAAGGTTTTTGGATTTTTAGATTACCTTATTCTAGAGTTTGAGCCTCTGGTGATAATTGTTGTGCGTGTTAGAAGCCTTTATGTTTTGGTTTTTTGGCTTAGTAGTGAAGAACAACCAACTTGCATGAATAATCCTTATGTAGATTGTGTGGAATGATTTTGGTAATTAATTTTGTGGTCCAAGTGTTTTGTCTAGCAGTTTTGGTAATGTGTGATTGATTTTATTGGTCTGCATTGGTATTTGAGATTAGATTTGGTCGACAATGTGTACACGTTTTATTATATGTTAATTTTTCTTGAAGCCGACATGCAATTGAATTAATTTCTTGTTGCAAATATAATAGATTAATTATTGTG
This sequence comes from Cryptomeria japonica, assembly GCF_030272615.1. NCBI lineage: Eukaryota > Viridiplantae > Streptophyta > Pinopsida > Cupressales > Cupressaceae > Cryptomeria > Cryptomeria japonica. Next base: position 186,262,001 of record NC_081415.1, on the reverse strand, counting down.
ATCGTTTTGGATATCGATGGGTACGCAAAAGGTGTTGGTGATCGATTATGCGTAGGTTAGAGATTTGTGCTCCAGATTATTGTAGAACAGTGGATCAGAGTAGTGTAAGGAAGAGTATGGAAATGTTTATAAAATCTGCTTAATCGAAACTATAATTAGGCATTTGTAGATGCTATTATTTAGTTCATATACTTCAGTAATATGTTGTAATTCATTTGTAGGCAGTGAGCCTCTCTTTCTTGAGCAGTGAGCTCTAGGTATTGTGTCTGAATGCATGTGCATTCTCATTGTAAAACTTTATATTTGAGTATACTCATCTTGTGGGTCTCATCCCCATCGTGGTTTTTCCCTTAGCCGGGTTTTTAATGTAAAAAATCTTTGTGTTATGGCATTGTGGTTGATTGATTTGTGTTCCTGTATCTTTCTTTTGGTTCAATGTATTAGGTGGTTGAATGAATAGATTAATAAAGTTAAAGTTTGTAGAATACTGATTCAGTTGCCCTCTCAGTGTTCCTTGATTCCAACAATTGGTATCATAGCCTAGTTTCTGGGAACAAGTCTAACAGCTTGAGGAGGATCCGTGAAGGTGATTCAATGTATTTCAATGGTATTCGACAACAACTTCTAGTTGCACTTGATGATCTTGATCAATCCATAGCTAAAGTCCATAAATTGAAAGTGAATCTTAAGGATGCTGATAATTTCATTTAGTCATTAAAAGAGAAACTAGATAAGTCAAGGAAAAAGAAAAGGGAACTATGTGATTAGCTAAAGCAGAAAGAAAGCCAAAGCATAGATGATGATCACTTTAATTAAGCCTTGAAGGAGAAGACAAAAGAATGTGAGAAGCTTGCAAAAGACAATGTTGTCCTAAAGCATGAGATGGAATTTATAGTGATGGGGTTGACCAAGGAGATTGAGGGAAGGAAGAAGAAAGAAGAGAATATTAATCAATCCATAAAAGATAGATCTAATGAATGTTGCAGACTTAATTATGAAATTGACCAGTTGAAGCTTGAACTGCATCAATCCAAAAACAATGAGGAAGAGCTTGAAAGGAAAATTGTCATTCTTATAGATGAACTTGCTACTGCAAATGAGTACAAGGAAAAGTTCAAGATTATCTCAACAAAACTTGATGTGTTGTTGTAGAGTTAGAAGAGTGAAGGTGACAAGCGAGGTCTTGGATTAGAGAAAGGTGAAAGCTCTAGATCTTATCAAAGCAATCCTAAGTCAGAACATTAGAAGAACAAAGCTAAAAGATCTCTGGTAAGAAAACCTAATGCTCAAAAGTTCAATGGCAATTATTTTATTTGCAATAAATTTGGTCATAATGTAGTCAATGCAAAAGTAGAATGAATCAAAATGGTCCATCATGCTTTAGTCAGTGTTTCAATTGGTACAAGTGTGGGCATAAATCAAGTGAATGCAGAAGTATGTCGAATAACTTTTCAAATAGAAGGAATGTTCGATGTTATGCATGCAATAGATTTGACCACATTACTAATCAGTGTATATCAAGAGGAAATAAAGGGAATTACATATTTGGATAAGGAAATGTTGTCTTGTATAATTGCAACAAATCCAGTCACATTGCAAGATTTTGTAGAAGCAAGAATGTCAAAAGGAAGGGTCTGACAAATAAGGAAAAGAGTGTGCAGACAGATGATAAAGGTAAAGAGAAAGTGGATGAGATTAGGAATCAAATGAAAAAGAAATGGGTAAAGAAAGAGTGATTCTGATGTATAAAATGGATCTACACCTAAATTTGGTGCTAGAAATTCTTTTGGAAATTGATTTAAGTCTATTGGCCTAGGGGGAGTTTTCAAGAAGATCGTATTCTCCCCTGCTAGAGTTGGTGCTAGAATGTGACAAATTGTCAGAAGTTGTATTTTGGTATTGTAGATGTTTTGGAAGGATCTCTGAAAGGAATTGAGCAATATTGAAGATCCACACCGTAGGAGAATTTTTGTGGACCAATCTATGAAAATAGGGCATCCAAAAAGTTTAGGGCAAGCGTATTTATTACACCAAAAAGTTAGATATGTGAATGATAAAAGATAACTTTTCTTTCTCATTTGTCACTTTGCATTATGATAAAAAGAGGAGTGAGATTTGCAAGAATATTTCCATGTGATCTAAGTGTGAAGGCAATTATATATGAAACCCTAATCTGGCAAAGTAAGGTATTTTTTTGAGAAGCTTGTAAAATTGAAATATCTACAAATGGATACACCTTTGGTAGTTGATACCACTGAGAGATCCCACCCAAAATTCAAAAAGAACCCTTTCAAATTTGTAGAAGATGATCCACTAGGTGCATTTTCATCCGTTTCATATGGTGTTCTTCATGTTGAAGATATTAGGACATACATTCATTCAAATCTTGAGGAGTTAGGAGGATCCCAATTCTTGAATTTGTACACCAAACATATATTAGGAGAGGATCTCAAGGCCAAACCAAAATTCAAGGTTTTGAAGGAAAATAATTTTGCATAGGTCGTTATGTTTCCAGTGTTTGACGAGAATGAGTGGGTCCGATATGTGTTAAGAAAAATTCATGATGAATTCATGTGGTTGAACCAGTCGTTTAAGATCACTAAGGATGTAATCAGGATTTAATTGGTCTAAGCTCATCTGGTGGATTGCCTACACTCTTATCTATGAAGAATCAAATGGTTACCGATGCAATTGGTTCTAAATTTGAAAAAAGGGTTATGACAATCAATGATATTATTGAGCTAGATGTAAAGTTTGCTTCTATGGTTATCAAAGACAAGGTATACCACTCGAGTTGGGAGAATTCGATATCTGATAGTGCTATCTATGTTGCATATTAGATGGTGAAGTAAAACAAGGAGTATGATATGTGTGAGCTACTCTGGGGATAGCTTATGAAAATTTTGACTAGTATTAAGAAGGACAAGAAGAATACATTCAAATATGGCACCTTGATCTTATGTTTATTCTTCTATTTCATGAATGAGATTTTGGGTATTGGTAATGTTCAATGGACTAGTAATAGACCGATGGAAGTCCAGATTAGAGATCTTTTATATAGCATTGGAGATAGCAAAACCTAGAGAACTACACTTTGGGGATACTTCAAGAACTTCCAGAGCATGATGCAGGGTAGGGAAAGGATCCCAAAAATAATGTTTGATGTAAAAAAATGAGCCAAAAAAAATTCCTACAATAAAATTTACCCAAAAAATCACTTGGTTCCACTAGGTCGAATACATGATCAAAAGCAATGGATGATTCCATCTAGTTCAACTATAGTGCTTTGGGAATTTGATAGGTATCAATGGGAAGCAACAGTCTACAAGACTATTTGTCAACCCACTCTTGTGATTCACATTCTTCCCACAAAAAATACATACATGAAGAGCAAAAACATATAATCTGTCTAGTATAAATTACCGGTGAACTCGCATTTGAACTTCAAAATGAGTGCATGTCACTGGATCTTGCAACTGTACAACAATCTTGATAGTTTTCAATGTCAGATTCAGTTATCAACAAAAAATATCTATGAACCATTGATTTACTTGCATTGCCTGGTCCCATTGTAGAGTTACACCATCGCACAATTGTTGTTGCATCTGTCAACTCAGCACCACCTTTGTACTTCAATTCTTCTCTAGCTAGGGCTCTTTTTACACATGCTCCTACACCATCGTGCTCTCCCTTTCCATGTCCACCCTCAATGAAATTCCAAATATGTTGTACACCACTTTTCACATGCATACTACTCAACCAATAGAACATCATTGCATTTTTTAATTGTGAGCTGCAATTATCTGACCATGCTATGTGTTGCTTGTATCATATGTTCCTTTCCCTTAAACTATCATAGAAAAATTTAAATCATCCTTGCACAAACTCTGACAAATGTGTACAATTGTCACTTATGTAGAAGTAATACTCTCTTACAACCTTTCTATCCCCTCTGTGCTATCATTTGCATGCATGACTGCTATGTGTACAAAAATAGAAACTTGTGTAGAATGGTAATACATAGATTGCACTTCATTTTGAGGTTGTAGTGTTTAATTTTTGGCAAAATCAACTATAGAGACAATGGTTCCAAGAGGAAATGTGTCCTTGCATAACTTGAATTGTTCATCTAACCACCGAGCTCCATGTGTATGCATTATGTACTCATAAACTAGTTTCTCTTTAAACGTTCTCATAAAATCAACTACACATATATCATTTTTCACTAACTCACATCTCTTCAATTCTTTTCCATCTTTAATCCCATATGTAACTATCTTGTACTTTCCAAAAGATAATAGTTTCTTACCAATTTCATGTGTGCTATCCAAATATAGACATCTTGGCAAATGGTGCAAACCACCACATGTAGCACAAAATCTCATAAATGAAATAAAGAGCCAAATAAATATTAAATATCAAATGAACTATTGAACCATAGGCAAATAAATAAATAAATACTCAACGCAAATAAATTAAATACATTAAAATGAGCATTATTAATTATAAAATCACACATCAAGGATCTCATAATTAATCTAAACATTATCAAATAAATCAACCATATCTAAACATACTCACAATACTGAAAAGATCAAACTCACTAACTGACGTGGAGAATTACGCCAAGATGCTTATGACACTTGGTGCACATCTTAGACCTAGAGTATGTGAAAGGAACTCATGCCATCTCTAAACCACATAAACCATTGGAATTAAAGACATGCTTAGACTTGTGAAGCTAGGTGGAGTCAATGTCTGGTACCCGCAAGATCCTACAACCATAAAACAATGATAAAACATATGCATATATCTGATAACAGACAAGTGATAGGGAATCGTGATGGCACATCCCACTCATAATGAGTGATGTGGCATCATCCCTCTCATGAAGATAGTCATACAATAGTCAAACACATCTCATCATATGTAACCATGAAATAGGGTTAGCGTAATCATAATCAACATCAAATCCATGATCAACATAATCTATCAATGATCCATCACATAGTAAGCATATGAAAATCATCACATACATATATCCATCACATCACATGATCACTAATGATAGTATCAACATTCATATAGATTATCAAAATAGAACATGTCCAATAGTATCTGGCATCAATAGTAAGTAACTGAAACATATGAGTAATCATCATCCAAATCATCAAATATAGTCTAGATAAGTCTATCAAACATAAAATAAAAGTCAGCTCTAGTCAAAATAGGTCAAGTCAAGGGTGGACATTGAATGCATGGAAAATTCAATATGCATCCTACAACAACATGTGGTGCGTACATGATTAATCTTAACATAAAAAGGTTTTGTCATTCAAAAAATCTTTGACTAATTCTTATTTGAAGAAACTTTTGAAGGAATCTTTCATAAAATTTTGTTTGAGTCATATCCAAATAGTGTTTGGCATGTGGCTTACAATTTCTAGATTCAATTCGCCTTCTAACAACATCTCTTTGGTTAGGCGAAACCCTTGTGTTTTCATGCCAAAAACTTTCTATTAATGTTCTTAGTGCATCAATAACAACCTTGTCTTTGTGTGGTAGTCTACCCGAGAACACCCAAAGAGAATTATTGTTAGGATCCTCTATTTTCTCCCACCTATCTAATGCTTTAGTAATGTTTTTCTACTTATGTTTAATGACTTAATTGTTTTTCTTATCAAATGATATTTTTTTATTTTCTTGCTCATTATGGTTGATGTAATAACATGTCTAGTAACATTAGAATCTTTAGTATGTGATTTTGAACCAATATCTTGATATGCATCAAATATATTTCTCATAATAGTTCTTTCGCTATTACTTTTGGATTATCTTAGGCCTAGAATTTTCATTGTCTCTCGAAAATTCAAAATTTTAATCATTTCAACAATTAATTGGCATCTTGCAGTTTGATTTAAATTTTCAAAATAGTTTTCCCATATTCTTTTAACAATTCTCCTATAAGTTTATTCATTCATTTTATCGGGCATTGGCTTCAAAATATTCTCATCAATGTCAATTAGATACTTTGGTTTCCTATGAATGATTCTAGGAGGTGTTAACATTGGTGCATTGTGTGCATTAGGTACATTCATCACATCAAATAGAGTCTATGTATGTTCATCATTGTGTGCATTAGGTACATTCATTTCATTAGGTTCATACGCTAAATAAAATGTCATTGGTGCATCTTCATCATTTGTTTGATTATTCATTGTGATCTCTTCTTCAATTGCATTATGTTCATTTTGTAAATCGAATTGAGATGTTGAGGATGACTTAACTTCATGTCCCATTGCTCTTATGTCACATAATTTCTTCATACATTGCCTTTGTCTTTCCTTTTCAACCTCTCATTGTTCCATCATTCCTCGCTTATTCTTTCCCATCGTTAATACTGGTTGTCCTAAATAGAATCAGTTTACATATATATGTAAATAAAAGTTCTTAAACAATCAAATAACCATAAAATTGAGCATTATCACTATTGTATTATATCAAAATAATTAAACAATCACAATAACATTGACCAAACTAATAAGAACAATAATTCAATCATTTGAAATCATGTAAAACAAAAATTTTACTTACTTCTATATATAAAACTGTCACAAAAGTGAAGTAACAGTTGCAGCGGGGCCTTCAACAACCTCAAAAACTTTTTTTGAGGCCATTAAGGTTGTTGGGAAACTAAAAGTATGTTCAACAACCACGTACACAGTATGTTCAGTAACCTCATGCACGCTTTAGTCCCTAAAAATGCTCAGTAGGCCAATGTCCATATTCCCAATAGGCCAAGATTATTATGTTCCAAGTGGTATATAATGAGATGGGTAAACAAAATATAATGATGAAAGAGGTGGGAGGAGAAAGTATTGTGTTTCAGGTTGCAGGTTTCATGGAGAATGAAAGAGGAGAAGTGATAGTGGAGGAGGTAGGAAGAGGAAGCTTGAAAGTGCTTCTGAATTTTCTCTACAAAAGAAAAGTGGGTGATAGTGAAATTTTTGCCAATTATAAACAATTTGCGAGGCTTGCAGCCAATTTTTCAGATAAAGAAGTTGTTTACCAAGTTGAATTTGTGTATGGATGGGGTATGGTGGAAGGGAGAGAGGGGGACCATGCTAGTTTGTTATTTTTGTAAGTAGTATTGGTACTGCTTTTTGTTGGGAATGTGCCTTAAATTCTCCTGACCATATTCGGGTTGATCGGAGTAGCCTACACCGATGGAGCAGCAGAGTGTTACTTTCTTGGTTGTTGAACATTTTCTGATTGGTGTGACTTAGGCCGATCGGGACAACTCTGGCCGATGAAACTTGACTCCTCAGATTCGGTATCGGCTATCGGGAGAGGTTGTTATTTGTTACACCGAAGTCCCGATGGGTTCATTGTCTTCCGGCTAAAATGCTTCACATATCGACATGGCAGGTTTCAAGTCATCCCGATGACCTGATGAAGTCGACTTCAGTCATCGAAGTAACTTTGGCTTTTGGGAAGACTTCATGAGAGTTGTGTCGATGACCCGATGGAGCTGTGTTATGCGGTTTGGGTTGATATCGTCTATCGGGTTGACAAGCTAAAGGCTACGCCGAAGTCCCAATGGATTCACCTTGGGTCATCAAAGTGCTATCGGTTATCAGAAGAGCCTTCTGGATGTTATGCTGAAACCTGATGGAGTCACCTTAGGCGGTCGAGCTTGTCATCGGCTATCAGAGGTTCCAGTTTGAAGCTGTCTCGATATTCGATGAAGTCACCTTTTGGCATTTGGGTTGTATATTGGCTATCAAGATGACTTGTGCAGCGGTGTGCTGATGATCCGATGGAGTTTCCTTCTGGCATTCGGGTTGCATATCAGCTATCGAGATGAGTTGTGCAATGGTGTGCTGATGATCCGATGAAGTCACCTTTTGGTGTTCGGGTTGCATATCGGCTATCGGGTTGACAATCTGAATGTCATGCCAATGTCCCGATGAGCTCGCTCTACTTGGTCTCAGAGTGTTTCACTCATCGGCATTGTATTTTTCTTTGTGTTTCGATGACCCGATGAAATCATCTTATCAGGCTGGCAATGTAGATCGGGATAATAGTTTTGGACTTGATCTGATGAGTCGATGAGTTTGTGCTCTTGGTATTGGTGATCAGGGTAACATTGTAGTGTTGGTTTGGATGAGCCAACGAGGTCTGCTCTGGTTATCGGGAGATCGGGTCTATCTATTGGAGGTTATCCCGATGACCTGATGGAGTTGCTTTCGATGATCAGGATTACTTGTTCATTGTTTCGCCGAAGACCTGATGGTTTGGTGTTGGCATCCTCAGAGTGATCAGGGATCGGGGAGACAGTAAGAAGGTTGTGTCGATGACCCAATGGAGTCACCTTTGGTGATCGGGTATCATCGGGTGATGGGCTCTATCGGTTGAAAGCTATACCAATGGCCGATGGAGCAGAGACCGACTACGGGAGCAAGGTCGAACCGAGATCCAAAATGGGAACACTCGAACACTAAGGATGAGACTATCGGTGTATATGAATATGAATTGACCTGACTTCCTGATGCATGTGGGATAATGTATTTCTCATGAATGCAGACTAATGCTTAGACTTCCTGGTGGTTGGAGTGACTAACTGTCAGAGTGGCCAAAGGAAACCGAAACATAGTTGGACGGATGGAAGACCGTTGGATTCCATAATGGTTATGCTTAACTGATACATTGTAGTCTTGGCTTAGAAAAAGGAGTGAGCAGCGAATGGCAGATGAGTGACATGTGAGAAGCTCAGAGTCGCACAGAGCAGAAGGCTTGGAGTATCATTAAAGTATGATAGGAACTCCGAGATGTTTTGCCTTGCTCGATGTGTGATGGGTGTATAAAGCCAGAGAGGTTGAGCAGTGAAGAGTGAGTAACCAGGATGGTGGTTGATCTATGTGGTTGAGTAGGATAGAGTTCAGAGAACAAAATTAGAAAAGAAGATCTGTTAACTTTATTGTAACCATGTTGTTTACTGAATAAAGGGATCTCCTTTTGGTGGTGGGTTTTTTACCCGTAAGGGTTTTCCCATGTATATCTGATGTCTTTCTCTGGTGTTATTATGTCTGGTTAATCCTAATCTTCTGTTTGTGTTTATCTTAATGTATTGCAAAAAGAATTAAAATACTTCCTTGCTTGCATATCCCCTTAGAATTGACGTTAGGAGAGTGTTTTCCGTGCATTGCTTTCCTTACACTTTTTATATTGTAATAATGGTTCATCTTGCCACCTTAGGACACCATATGACCCCTTAGGACATCACATGCTCCTAAAGGGTCATGTGGTGTGCTAAGGGGTCACTTGATGTCATTAGGTGTTATGTGGGGTCCTAAGGGAGAGAGAGAGAGAGGGGGATGGAGTATGGAGGAATGGAGAGAGGGGGAGAATGTTGGTTTGTTATTATTGTAAGCAGTATTGGTACTTCTTTTTATATTGTAATAAAGGTTCATCTTGCCACCTTACGACACCATAATTCAATCTTGTCATCTTGACCCCTTAGGACATTATATACTCCTAAAGGGTCATGTGGTGTTATTTGAGAGAGAGAGAGAGAGAGAGAGAGAGATGGGGGAGGAAGGTAGTGAGGGAGGGAGGGAGGGAGGGAGAGGGGAATAATTTATGGAGGGAGGGAGATGGGGTGGGAGGAAGAGATGTCACATGATGTCATTAATGGTCACATGGGGTCCTAATTGAGCCACGCATGTGTTACAACACCATATGACCCCTTAATATATCATACATAGTCTAAAGGGGTCATATGGCATCATTGGGGGTCATGCAAGGTCATAATGGGGCCGCACGTGTTAGAACATCATATGACCCCTTAGGACATCATATGGTCTTAAGGGGTCATATTTGTGCTAAAGGACCTTACATGATGTCATTAGGTGTTATGTGGGGTCCTGAGAGAGAGAGAGAGAGAGGAATACAATGTACAATAAGATATCAAAAGGCATATATCAATATACATGTACATACATATATACATATAATACACATAAAATATCAAAAGATAACACACATACATATATATATATACATGTATATGTATATGTATATATTATAAACATACATATATGTATATATACGTCATACACTGTATATTATATACATATTACATACATACATATGTGTGTGTATATATACACATATACATATATACATATATGTATGCACACACACACACACATTTTAAACATACACATTAATTTCTTTATGTTATAGTATCACAGGAAGAATCGCATACGCGATATTTTCTCCTTAGAATCGTGTACACGCTGCTTATTCAAATAAAACCCCGTACACATTTATTATTCAAAATAAATCCCATACACATTTCTTATTCAAAAGAAACCCCGTACACGCTCTTATCTATTTAGGCTTGTGAATAGGCTTGGATGACAAAGCTGCGGTTTGGAAGTTTGATTTCCCTCCATTTCCCTCATTTTTGATGTGTTTTGTTTTATGAACTTGGTTTCTTGAATTTGTCATCATAAGGTTTACACTTCATCAAGTGGGTATTTCTAAAATTGCCACCATATTTTCACCCATCTTCTGATCTTTCTAACCATATAATTTTTTTTAAATTTGAACAACAATAACATATTATTATTGAATTTCTTTTACCAGTGTCTCCATAGTTCTCAGAGACATGTGTGCCATTTTTTTAATAACTTTTGATCTACTTAGCCAAAATTTAAAAACTTTATATAATATTGTAGTGCACTTGATCCTTTACAATTTAAAAAAAAAATCCATTTTCTATTGTTTTGGTGCAAGTTATGCTTCATGCACGAACAAGTACTTGATTTTAAGGATGTGCTCGATTGAAAAAATCATAAAAGCCAAAATACTCAACAAAAAATTACAAAAAAATATGCACCTTCTAGTGCTCACTCTTACCTATCTTTTTGCCAAAGGATTTGTCAAAATACTAAATCTAACTATGACTTTTTGGATGCGCACATCATACACTATGTTATGTTTTTTAGAAAAAACCAGGGTCTATTTTTTGTGCGTGAAGGATTTGAACCCCTTAATCTTATCCAATTTTGAAAAAAAATAGTAGTTTGGAAACTAGATTCAGAGTATTACAGTCTTTGTTCTTTGGGTATCTTCATATCTTGAGTGGATGACTCTCAACTTTCTCCTCCAAGTTTAGGTTTACCTGATTTCAGAAAGAAAAAAAGTGTCCACTTATACCCTCCTTTTTTCACACCATCTTGGTGCACTTACCCACATATTATTCCTATACCAACTTTCAACAATTGGCACCATTGCTAATAAGGGATGTTTTTGTAGGGTTCTTAGACCCTTGACCTTATTAGTGACTAAGGGTTTGTTTATGGCTGTGGGGGGTGGTCAACAAGTCTTTTAGGCATTGGTTGCAATGATAGGGAATCTCTTTATTGAGACCTACCTAATGGGGTTTATTGCAATTGGTAGCACCTGAAGAACTTTTTCATTTCCTATACTGTGCACGTATTCCTTTACTAGAGATATTTATATTTAACATCATGTTTTATGTATTTTAAGATATATTAGATGATCATATGTCCATCTTTATTTGATGTTTGTAATATTGTAACCCATTGGGTGTGTATGCGTTGCTTCATTTACTATATATTGAATATGTACACTTGACATTTTCTTTTAGGGTTTAGGTATATGATATTTCTCCACCTAAATTGGTAGGTTTGAGTTATTTACCAATGGTGGTTATTTTAGAGATATCACATTGGTCCTTGTCTATATGTCATCCCTTATTGTACTTGAATTGAGTATGAGGTATGTACTATGTGACCCTATATAAATTCACATCGAAAATAAAGGTGATTCTAGAATCTATTTGTGTTGTATGTTACATCTAATTGCATGTTTTAATTTAATGGCCTTTTTTTTCATAAACATTTTTAATGAATCAATTAGTTTCTAGTTAAATGCTTTTGTGAGTTCTAGAAAATAGAAATATCATTAATTCTTTGAATTTAATCAAATGTAATTTGTAATGCCCCACCAGGAAACCCCAAAGGGATTAAGCTAAAACACAAGAATAGAGTGCAAATAACTTTTTTTTTTGAAATTAAACACAACACAATGATACAACGAGATATCAAAGTACAGGTTACATAGCGGAAGACATCAACTAACACCTAAAGAGTTTCCCAATGTGATTACTTAATTCCACATATATAGATCACATGAGAAGGTTCATCCATTACGATTTATTCATACCTTACGTTCAAGCTTTCATTAAAATATAAGCCATGCATCTAATTTAAAACACACTTGAATTTCATCATAAACTAATAAGATCTTTCCATGCATACTTAATTTCCTTAACAATAACTGAATATATCCCATTATTCTAGTTTACATTCTTTCATAATCCAATTTACTATATTTAAAAGATGACTGCATACATGCATTTACAATTCCTTTCATCTTATCCACTTTATACATTCTAACATAATGCCATCCATACATGCTAAAACTAAATAGGAAACATAAGAACATAAGCATCACATAACACCAAATTGATATTGGAGTTCACCCCTAGAGGGCTACATCTCCGAGTCTGCTCAACTGTAAGACCCCTTTGATCATTAAATAAGTTAAGAATACGTAAGGTTCACATCATTTACAACCCTGCAGTCAAGGCGAACATAACCAATATACAAACGACCACATCGGTCAAATAAATACATAAATGATCCCTGAATAGGAAAGGATCCAACTGAACATAATAGAAGCAAATACATAGTTCCACTGGAGCATCTGCAAAACTAAGTCATCGCAACCCAAGGTCTAGCATGATATTAGGTACTCACAAGGGCATAAGCAACAAGACGACTCCACAAAAGTGATCCTATCAAGACAACACAACAACACACTACCGAGCGTAGGGGATAAGTGTCATCACACAACTTGGTATGGTTACCATGGCAGGTCTTCATAGGTTCCGGCCCCATCCACTGGGTTACCCTAGCAACCTATTTTGAACCTCCAGCCCATCCAAGCCTCATGTGGACCCACACATCCTTTTGTGAAGACAAGGATGATGGTTTTCCATTTCAGGCCTTCTCACTACATGTCGAGTTTGTGTTAGCACTCATCCCATGTGTGAGGCACAATTATCTTACTTAGTGATTCATTAACTAACTCTCTAATATACTATAAGGTTATCACTTATTAGACACACTTTTGATGGGTTACCTAGCAACCACTTTGGGTGCGACCCCCAATTGAAAGCCACTTTCCCTTACAACACTAGACTATACTCAAACGAACTCAAAAAACCAAGAAATGCACATGGTCAAGCAACAGAGTTCAAAATGGAGGGAACAACCATTTGGTCAAACACGACTTCATATGAGGTGCATTGACAGATGATACTCTAACTAGAGACCTAGCCAGCTATGGTCAACCACCAAACATCATTCAACACCTGCATAAAGGATATGACCATTTACAACACTACCAATAAACAACAATCAAACTCGATACTGAGGACAAAAATAGGTACCCCAAATCAATCCATACAACAGGGTCCAATCAAACAAAGCAAGGCTTGCATTACTTAAGCAAAAGCGAATACAGAAATTAAAACTTGCATAGGCGATAACTGGTAGAGACAATCTTTTCCCATATTGATTTAAACATAAAAGTCGATCAAGTTTTCTAAATGATCTAAGTTACGCTAATACATTTGGACTAGATTTTCGACTGAGGTTTCCGATGGAGAAGGTATATTGTGGCCAAATTTGATTTTTTTTGAAAAAATGCCCGCATTCGTCATAATTTCAATGGAAATTACCCATTTGGTTTCGACGAAGAAGGCATTAGCAATGAGAATTTTCCTTTTTTCAAAAATGTGCTCGAGTTCATCGTAATTCTGACGACAGCAGCCATTACAAAATAAAAAAAGAGGCAGGGAATTGATTTATGAATTGCAATCCCATGTAGGCGTCTGTGGTGACTTCAACCCCCAAGAACATCAAACCCGCGTCAAAGGAAATCCCACATAGGAGGTAGATTCAAATTGCCCTAGTTTTTAATTTCATGTTGCAAAAAATATACATGTGGTGGTTAATTGTCCTAGTTTAATCTCGTAAAACCATAGAACTATGATTGAGGAGTGAGCGTTCAATTTTGTATCAGCAATCCCTTCCTCTCGTATATGCATGTGTTGATTGTTCACATGAGATCACATCGCTTTGCAGCATCGTATCAAACAATTCACGAGCCTTGTCCATGTTTCCACATTTTGCATTCATGTCAAGCAGGGTATTTGCAAGTACAACACCTAACAAAATTCCTCTATCTGTTATGCTTTGATGGATGTCCATACCCTGTTCCAAAGCTCCCATTTTTGCGCAGGCAGGGAGGATGCTAGCAAAGGTTGTGGAATTTGGCTTTATGCCTTCCAATTCCATTTGCTTGAAAGTGTCTAAAGCCTTTTCGACAAATCCATTTTGTGAATATCCAGCAATCGTTGCAGTCCACGAGACAACATTTCTTTCAGGCATTCTATCAAATAGTTCACGTGCCTTGTCTATGCTTCCACATTTTGCATACATGTCTACCAAGGTAGTTACAACTACAACATCTGACAAAATTTCTCTATCCTTTATGCTTTGATGAATGTCCATACCCTATTCCAAATCTCCCATTTTGGCACAGGCAGGGAGGATAGTAGCAATGGTCGTGGAATTTGGCTTTACACCTGCTGATTGCATTTGCTTGAAAGTTTCTAAAGCCTTCTCAAAAAATCCATTTTTTGTAGTTGCAACTACATCTGACAAAATTCCTCTATCTTTTATGCTTTGATGGATGTCCATACCCTGTTCCAAAGCTCCCATTTTGGCACAGGCTGGGAGTAGGCTGGCAAACGTAACTAAAGAAATGCAATGATTAGGTCCAAAGACATCAAACCACTACTAACAAAACCAAGAGTCTAAAATATGATAGGGAATAGTGTGAGTTGTCCTGAAATAAAATATTTTATTTTCAATTTCAACTAAAACATAATTACTCATCCATTTAATGTTATTAATAAGTGTTTAATTTATAAAAGAGATAAATGGTTGGCCACAAGTACATGAGTTACTAAATGCACACAAATAAGTGAATTTGATATTCAAAACTATCTACAATGAATTCAATTCTTGTCCATTAGTCATTTATGTTTGCAATAAGCATCTTTCTTTGTTTTTCTTAATCTCTATTCATAGTTATGTGCATATTTCACATTCTATAATTAGGATATGAATTGTTATGGCTGAACACTAGCATGATGTTTGTGTTGTGGTATAGATGCATGGAAACATAATTATGGGATTGTTATATTATAGAGATCATAAATCTAGATATCGCATATTAGTTCTAGCTCTTCTTGGATTGAGTCTAAAGTTGACATACAGTCATAAAGCCATTATTAGCATATCTATCCATTTCTAGTAAAGACAATTGAGAAAGTCATTTTGATATTGAGAGTTTCTTATATGTTTACCTATTGATCATTATTAAGCCATAATATTTAGGCCTATTTATCTCTCTTGCAAAACCTCTGTAAGTGTCCTAGATTGTCCCTACTACTCACTCTTCAATTCGGAAAAATGGAGTTCTAAAGATTTGTTGCACAAGATGGTGTTGAACGTATCAACAAGGCTAGCATGGAAGGAATGTTCAAGCTTCCACTTGTACAACTTACAACAAATGATTTGTTGATAGAAGAAATTATTGAAATAGGGATACAATCGAAAGACAAGTAAGTACATACAAACCTCCTCAGTTGAAAGTAAAATCTGTGTATAAAAAGAGTACATTGAATCCCAATCCATAAACACAATAGAGATACCGATGGAGACTTAATTGGATGTAGCATGTCGCACCAAAGTTTTTAGAGTATGCTAAGCTAGTACATAATGTTTTGTAAAGCCACATTAGTATTTTACCCAGATCATTATCTACCAAAACTAAATATAGTAATCCTTTTGAGGATTAATTTCATGGTGCTAGATCTTCATTTAGTTCCACTTCTTGTTGGAGAAAAGAACAGTTATTTCTTGAGGTAGATGAATATCCCATCAACAAAGGACAAGACCCTTTCTAGAATTTAACAAATTCTACTCCAACAAAAGATCATGGGGGTTTCACTAGAGATATTGAATAAGAGACAGACTTCTACTGCTGCATTAAAAGCATTGGCATGTTCTTCATTTATTGATGTAAACTCTCTGTGACGCCACCACAACCAACAAAGGTGTAAAAAGTTGTTTGCAATGCATGGATTTTTAGGATTGTCCTTTGAGAAAACAGAATTAAAGTATGGAAGCAAGATCTGCCAGCTCCTGAGGGAAAGACCATGTCAGACAATAATTTCTATTTTCTTATCTGTGAAGAAAGACCATGTCAAACAATATCAATGAACAACAAAATAAGGAGACAATTGCTAGATTGTAGTCTAACTTGAAAAGAAAAGGTGATGGAAAATTATTGTTCGTGCAAAATTTGTAAGGGGTTAAAGACTAGAAGACTTCTAATCAAAACAACAAAGAAACATTGTAGGCTGCATGGTCACATTGAAGGTGGACATGATTATCATCTATTGGTAAGTTTTTTATTATATCATTTTGAATATTTATATACATAATAAATCACGTGATGATGAGATCATGATCACGATTTATTTATGTATATAAATTTTATATAGGTTGAGCACCCCGAAGCACATGGTATGGATCAACACAACCCTGAGAATATGGTTTTTGAAGTGGATGAACATGGAGGTGTGAATATCAAAGATGAAGATAATGATCCCATGGAAGATGACAATCATGAGCCAGAAAACACAATTGAAGATGATGGTATAAATACATTGATCCATGACTCATTTAGTACTAGCGTAGCTAATCATGATGATGAAGATGACCTTGATGTTGTTCATGATGTCCCTCTACTTGAGAAGGCATCTGAGGCCCTTTATGAAGGCTTGCAGGCAACTCTTCTCTCTGCTATATTGTTGTTGGTGAACTTGAAGGTTATGAATGGTTTATCCAACATAACAATGTCATGTATGTTAAGGCATGTCATATATGTCATAATAAACTGTGAATCATGTTGTACCATTAATATTCTTTATTATAACAAATTATATTTTGTTGCTATAGATTGATAGGTGAGTTTTTGTTACCACCATCAAATATTCTACCTCGCTCATACCGAGAATTATCTGCCGTTATGAAATATATTGGAATGGAGTATCAAGCAATAGATGCTTGTCCCAATGATCATATTATATATCACAAACAACATGAATTTTGAACTGAATGCCCTAAATGTCATATCAGTAGATATCAAACAGATCAAATAACAAAAAGGGTTCCTCGCAAGGTTCTTCTCTATATTCCCATTATTCCACGTATGCAACGATTATTCAAGTGCACTAGCTTGGCACAATTTATGGATTACCATGCACGCAATAGAAGTCAAGATGACATTATTCAAATGCCTACGGATGGTTCAGCATTTATGGACATAGAGGAAAAGTGGCCACACTTTAAAGAAGAACCTCATAATCTCAGGCTTTCATTGGCAGCAGACGGTGTCAATCCATTTGGAGAGATGAGATCTATTTACTCAGTGTGGCCTATTTTTGTTATCAACATTAACATTCCTCCATGGCTGTCGATAAAGAGGGAGCACATAATGTTGGCAATGATTGTTCCAGGTATTTTATCATTTAAATATAGTCATCTAAATTTAATTATAAATATTGCAGTAAAATGGTCATAATAATTATGTAATGTTTTTGTTCATTCGATTAGGTAAGTACCAAGTTAAAGATATGAATGTATATATCGAGCCTCTTATCGACGAGTTGCTAGAGTTATGGAATGGTGTCACTATGTATGATGTCTCTAGACCAATAGGACAAAGACAATTTCAATTCCATGCGATGCTTCTATGGACAATACATGATGCCCCAGGGCTAACACATTTTTGTGGTATGTTATAGTGTTTAAGTTGTGCATGAACATTATAATTCAAAAAATTATCATATTTAATCCAATTATACATTATCTTTTAGGTCTTCAAACAAAGGGAAAATTTGCATGTCCTGTTTGTGGTCCAAAGATGAAATCTCGTCATTCAAAAAGTTTAGGAAAGCAGGTCTTTGATGAGTATAGGCACTTTCTCCACAAAAATCATAAGTATCAAAATACTGAAAAACATCTTTTCAATGGGAAAGAAGAGAATACATCAAAGTCACGAAGAATGACACCTCACCTGTGGAAGTTGGAATATAATAGAATTAATCGTCAAGGTAATGTCATTTCATCTATTGGTTTGTCATAAAACATCTTTTCTATTTTGTTTTGTTTACTGATGATGTGATTGATGATCATGAAGGTCGTGAAGGCATAAATGACCACCTTCCTAAGGGAATAAAAAGTTATCCCCAACAATTTAGTAGGTTGCCCTACTACGAGCAATTACAAATTGTTCATTTGTTTGATAGTATGCATATTGGAAAGAATATAATAGAGACATTATGGAAAATATTGGATGGAAGGCGTGACAAAGAAAAAATTGTCAAAATATGTAGTGACATTCAAGATTCCAATCATGCAATGATAAATGTCATTCAATCAAATAGCCATGGAGACCAGATTAATATAAGTGAGCTTCCTTGGTTATTAATGGACCAGCAAAGCAATGCTATAAAAGAAGTCATACGAAAAATTCGATTTCCCATGGGATTTGCTGCAAACATAAATAATCTCATATTAAAGAAAAGTGAATTTGGGCCAGGGATGAAAATGCATGATTGGCATACCTTCATTAAGGTAATTCATGTTCTTGTGTTTTTAGTATGTATTTAAGTACTGTGTGTATGTGTACTTTTCATTATGTTACAAAAAAATGAAAAGATAATTTTATAATTGTTGCAGTACATTCTACCTCTATCTCTCCTAGATGACTTCGACAATAATGTCAAGCAAGTCATATATGTTCTTGGAAAATACGTGAGGTAAGTAGTGATATTTGTTTAGTTCATTGTATAGATAGTATCTTTGTGATTTGTTTTACTTCTTATGTAATATATTTTTTTGTGTCTTGAATACCTTGTAGGTGGTTGTCATGTAAAGAAATCCATAAAGACGATATAAAATATTGGAAGAGAAAAATTCCTCATTTAATGTGTGAAATGCAAAAGTGTCTACCTCCAGCTTTTTTCAATGCACAAGAACACTACCTCATACACCAAGTTGAGGAGATTGAATTGTGTGGACCTGTACACACTAGGTCAACGTGGATGGTTGAGAGGCACTTGAAATTTTTGAAGCCTTTGGTTCAACAAGGAGCACATCCTGAGGGTTCTAAGGTGGAGGGATATATGGTATACCAGACTATGGTGTACATTTCTGAATATCTTCCTAAGTTTGCAGCAAAGATCTGCATGGATCACATTTGGGATCCCAACACCATTAACAAATTCGAAAGGGAGTACTTGATGGGGAAAGGTAGATTGAGGAAAGTGAGAGGTAATTATAAGATGTTATTGTACTTAATTAATTCTTAATCTTCAAAATAAATCGATTGTAAGACGTCTATTTATTTTTTGTACAGTTGGTCGAGAGTGGGATGCACTACATTTGTACATTGCAAACAATCTTGATTGGATGATGGTATGGATTGAATGTTGTCAACATTCTGGATGCACATTAACATGGGAAGGTGTGGCTTCATTGGTTAAAGAAGCACATCGTAATGGAGATTCCAATGTTACGCAAAGGGAAATTGATTTAGCATATGGTTTAAGAGATAAAGAGGTACGTATAAATTTATTAATCACCCATATGTTTATCAACTCACAATGCAAAAAATTTTACATGTTTGACATATCGCAGGTCAAACATCACAACACTATGTGCTACAATGGTCATAAATTTTGCATAAAAAAGTTGGATGACATGAAGAAAACTTGTGATTCTGGCATCACTACAGTCTTTGAGGTGACAAATATTTCATTTAGAAATGACATTCATCCTCAATAGTCTCAAAATTGATACTATGGCATTTTGGATGATATACTTGAGTGTGACTTTAATTCCTTCAAATTAGTTTTGTTCGTCATCAAATGGTACAGGCTACGATTGAATAAAAATGATCCTGATAGAACTGTTATTGAACATGATAATGGTTTTATAATGCTAAATACAAGGTTGTTTGAACCAGTTGGGGATGAGCCCTATGTTCTTCCAAGCCAATGTGAGCAAGTATTTTACTCAGAGGTTCCACATAAATCAGGTTGGTCATTTGTTGTTAGACATGATCCAAGAGGAAGGCCGATAAAGTATAAAGTGATGGAAGAAGAAGATGCTGAAGAAGAAGATACCAAAGAAGTAGAAGATGAAGTGGATGATGATCACGATTGATAGTTTCACAATGACGATGAAGAAGAACAAGAAGAAGAAGAAGAAGATGATGATGATGATGATGATGATGACCTTGATGTTCATGATGATGAAGAATGAAATGTATGAAGAATGTGATTAGTATATTATCTATTTAATATTGACTTCTTGATAGAATTTTTTTTACATAATTAATTCATTATGTTTTGAATTCTAATGCCATTACACAATTAATTCATGATGCACCTTTTAATATGGAGATGGAGATAGGGAGTGTGACTATTTATGTGATAATTTTTAAACTGTGTTCATTTATGGAAATTGGATTGTTTATTAGCTATGTGACTATTTATGTGACCATTTAGTTGAGGATCCTGCATAGTCTACATAAAGTAAAGGTAAGGAATTAAAAAATTTACAATGATTTTGATGACAACATCTTTTTAAAATTTAATACTCTTTTTGTCTACAAAGTTCATGTTGTTCATGTTGTGTATGATGTAATTTCGCTAACGTCTTTTATATTTTTTCTTTGTCATAGGCCAACATGGATCCATCACATATCGCAGACAGAGATGTACCTTGCGACACTTCTACCAAGTAGGTAAACCTCATTGTAATTGTACAAATTAGGTAGAAGCAAACTATTACATTATTATGTTCTTTTAGTGATTTATACTAATTTTTTAATTGTTAATGATATTCTTGACACAAACGGATGTTCGGGGAAAGGGAAAGGGAGTTGCAGTACCTGAGCACCTTTCTGTGGATGTGGAATCATTAGGGTTAAGCAATGATGACCTTGAAGATCCCACATACCTTGTGAAATTCTTTTAAATGCCTCTTATAAAAATTAGAAAAGAGATTGTTGCTTTGGCAGTCATGCATCCTACCACTGATGAGATACGACCGAGGGTGGAATTATTGTATAAGACAATAGAAAACTTGCAAGTAAGTAGTAATGAAAGCTTTAATTATAACAAAAGTTCAATAATGGTTTATATTTTATTCTCTTTTTATGTCATTAACTAGAATATGTACGTATTGTTTTTACAACAATTTATCCGCCCTCATGAAAGTCGTTCCTATGATCAGGGTGTTGCAGGATCAGGTGATGACAATTTTCTTGTATTATCACTTGCTTGGCTTATCACTCTGAGTACCCAAAACACATCATACTTGATACTGTCAATTTTCAAAATAAAGGTTCATCCTTGTTTACAATTCTTGCACTTTTCATATATTTAATGTTTGATTTATTTAATGTATTATTCTTTAGGTGTTGTCAATGTTACTGTGCAAATGTTGACACTGCCTCATCAGAGGTCACCCTCACCTGTATTGCCGACTGCAATGTCAACAACACGTAGCATGCAGACATCCTCTAGTGCATGTCATATTGGCCCTCCCACTGTTGGTAGATCCCTCTTTTGCTCTATCTTCTGTCATGTGTTTATTTCCCTTCAAGTGTTCTTTCTTGAATTCTAATGCCATTTCATAGTGGATTCATTTTTTGTAGGAGGAGATGCACATGAGGATGTGCCACAGGTGACTACTGCTGATAACATAGCATCATTTCCTGGATCTTCTCGTATTTCTAGTACAGGAACATTGCAGGCCACATTCGTGGTGAGCGATGAATAAATGATTCCCTTAAAGATACAAAAGGTTCCAAGTACTTTAAAATTATTATTATATATACTCTAATTGTAATTTACTTTATGATCACTCATTTTGGACTAATGATCCCATGAATTTTTTGCAGGCAATGATATTTTCTATAAACATCTTAGTGACATTGCATTGCAGATATTTGGGCCCACCATACATAAAAGGTGGTACATCATAGGTGAACTAACCCTTATCCACTTTTGATTTCATATCATTGCTAGAATACTTTTCCTTTGATCCATTTCTTGTAGTGTAATAAAAGTAGCTTCAGTTCATTTCTGAATCTAACAGGTTTGTTTTTGCTTTAAAAGGTGGAATGACGAAGAAAAAAGGTTAAAAGATGAATTGACAAACCAAATGGTTGAGTGGTTTAGAAATGACACCTTTGACAAAACCAAGCTCCTTGAAAAAGTTGGCACATATCTAAAGTATGTGAGGGACCAATACAGGACCCGTTTGGAGACGAACCTAAAGTACGAGCGTCCCCCCATGATTCCAAAGAGCGAGTGGAAGGACCTGATTTTGGATGCCAAGGAGAGAATTGAAAGGAAAAAAGGAAATACACTAGTAGACACCAGAAGAAGGTATGGGATACTATTAGGAATGTAATTATGTACTAATTAATTACTCTTTATATTTATATAATCTAACATATTTCAAACTTTTTATAGACTGAGTGACACGTCAAAGGCAACCAAGGCAAGGCAAGAAAAGCACGGGCAACACAAACTTGGCTCTGGTGGTTACATGAAACTTGCTACACGAATTGTAAGTATCTCACGTAAACTCCCATATTGTCTCAAAATATTAATAAATTGCAAACTCTTTTTTTTATCAAATGATGCAAGCAAAATTCACGATACCAAGCAAAAATGTAGGGCTCTGAATTCAATAGAGCGCCCACAAAATATGACAAGAGAATTGCCTACCGGCAAGGGTATTCAGTCGTGGCTAATTAGCTATGAGAATTGAGTGGGCATACACAACATTCAAGTGCATCTGTCACATAGGTAAATATGCTAAATGGAAGTTGTTTCAAATTGAATACTTTACCAATAATCTAATTGATGTTGAGTTCCAACATAAAGTGACTATATTTGTTTTAAATAAGCAAGCAATGATAACAATGTGCATGTCATTGGAATGTAACCTGCTAATTGTGAAACACCACCCGCACATGAAGGTCCGGATGTGCATCCCAGTAGTGGAGGTATTCATTTGCTATTCAAATTTATTTATTTAGCTATTAATACAATTAAACATCTTAATTTGTAATTAGAGTAGTAATTAATGTAACCTTTCTTGTTAATATTTTAGAGCATGTAATCGGTGGTGAGCAAGTGGAGCATGATCTGGGTACACAACCTCAAGAACGTTATGTTCCCCACTCAGGTAAAGAGGACCACTGTTATTGCTTTAAACAAATATAATTGCAATTGGTGTTCAGCATGTTGAGGTTGAGGCTATACAAAATGATGTGGCCCCATCAGGTAAAGAGCACAACAATTATGTTCTCTAAATTAATGAAATACTTGTAACAATAATTTTTATTTTTTTTAATTTAACCCATTTCTTTGTTATTGCAGAGGGCCCCCCTTTGCTTCAGTGTCCTCATCCTCAGTATAGGACTAGGCATACATTGAGATCATGAGTAGTTGGTGAAACATCTACAGAGGGGGGAAATGATGAAGACACCGATGTTCCACTTAGTCTTTTCATAGCTTCAAAGAAAAAACAAAGAAAGAAATGATTGTAATCTAACTTATTTGATAATGACTGATTTTTATGTGTTAGTGAATGTAATTATGTGCTAATTAATGGTTATGGATGATATGTGTTAATTAATATCGATGAATGTTTCGTGTTAATTAATGTTAATCAATGTTATGTGTTAATGAACATTATGTGATATTAATGAATGAATGCTATATTTTATTAATGGTAGAAAGAATTAATGAATCAATGTTATAAGATGTTAATGGGGAATTTAGAGTGATGTTAGGGGGGGGGGAGGGGCCAAATGAGCTTCCACCTTCACGTGGTTGGCCCTGTTAAGTAGAGAATATTAAACTATTCTCGAAACTAAGCGAAGCTCAACAAGGTAACACACTTTTCAATATTTCATTATGTTGCACAGTTAATCTTATTGAATAATGTATATTGAATCTTAATTGCAGGGTCCAACAGAGCCAACATGAACAACAACACCACGAGTTGCTGGGTATAATGAACTCCCATATTGTCTTGTCTGTAAACGAACAATATGAGTTGCTTCTAGTGTTGATATCAAAGGTGGGACATCAAAAGTTATGAATATGCCTCATCCTTGTAAGTTTTTTTATTACAACTCCTAATGCTTGAGACTAAACTTTTTGTTCTTGATGTTTTTCACTAGTTGTCATAACCTCTGACTTTGATGCTTGTGCCTTAATAGAACTAGATGTTTCTTGTATGCATACTTGGTCAAGGACTGCATTATGATGCTATAGGGCTACAAACTAAGATTATTTATTGTATTGAGTTGCACATTTGACATGAGTTGCCCTATGACTTCTATACCTCTTGAGGTAATAAGGTGTTGTTCTTGTCAAGTTTTGACAATGCTGCAACAATAACATGTTATTTGTTGTTAAGGTTTGAAAAGACCTTTTAGAAACTTATACCCTGCTCTTTTTCACTCAGTAGACTTGATTACTATCATTTTATTTGGTACTAGGTATGACTGCCTTTACTGTAGACTACAATCTCTCTAGACTGTATTTTCTGAGTGTTGTTGTTCTATACTTGACCATCTATTAGGAAAACATAGCTTTAAATGTTCAAAACAATTAATGAATGTGTTGGGTCTCAAATCAACAGATTGGATAGGTTCTAAGTAAATGCCAACTCCTATGATCAAACCCTCCAATTGACTTGGCCAACTTATAGAGTGAACCTACTTGGTTACTAACTCTCTCACTTTAGGCTCTGCAGGACCTAGCCAGGTTTCATGTCGAAGAGACTTTGGACTTCGGTGACTTCTTTTGTCCTCCCATCAAAACTCATATCCTTATCGATATCATTCATTGATGTAGTTTTCTTCTATTTTATCGATATCACTTTTTCGATGAGAATGCTTCTTTCGGTCAATCTTCTTTATCTTGCATCAATCATATTGTTTCTTCGAAAGCCTTTTCTCATCGGTGGGGGCCACCTCTGCTTTCTTCGATACCTTTTGTTGGTGGGACCTATTGTTCTCAAATTCTGATTCCCCCTAAAATCCCTTATAATAAAATATTAAACTATGTCTGCAAGAGAGAGATCAAAGAGAAGGAAACTTTAGAACAATATATGACAAGGTTTTACAACCTTCTACACTTCGAACTTATCCAAAGTTCAGGCGGGTATACCTTAGGTGAATTATTTCACACTTTTAAACAAAATCCACAGTAACCATTTTCTAAAAACCAGTGGATCTTATCTCCTTGAGACTAACTGAAATGAAGAAATAATCCTTAATACTCATGTTTCAATGTTGACCTACAAGACATGTAAAAGGACAACTACAATTGATACCAGTGCCTTATCCAGGCCACAGAGTCATCTAAGTTTAATCAATACTCCCACAATCAAATATCTCCACACATCCCATCACCTTGGCTTCTATAAAACCCCACATATGCCTAACATACATAAGAATTTACCCTTATCAAACTAGACTGCATTCATCAAATTCAAAATCTCCCACAAGGAATTTACTGATAGAAATGCTTCATGCATATTTAATTTCCCTCCTAGAAAGAAAAGCTAAGAAATACCTCTATTTAAGATTGCCGTACAATCCATACTCAAATGAATAACCCTAGACTACTCATATTGAAAACAGTAAATATTTGCAAGTAGACCAGAAGACAACACAAAATTTAGGCTCAAAAGTTGATAGTCTATATATTGATATTAATTTTGAGAAAATATTACAAAACTCAGAGTATTCTCCATAAGACTAGAAAAAAGCTCAAATAAATTTCTGCAGCATTTTCTTACAATTACTTGTGATCATTTTTTTAGGAGTCCTAGCATCCATTTATGATAGTATGGATGCATACAAGCTTTGGACCCTTCAAAAGAAAGTTTGTTACAAACAACTGGTCATTTTCAAGAAGCGGTTATAAGTCCTTTTCAGCATTTGTGGCTTCCTCTGCTTGTTGTTCTATTGCAACCTCCTGTAACTACTCCCGAGCATCTTCTTTCTGTCCCATATACTTATCTTTCCACTCCTGATACACATCATCACTAGGCCAAGTAAAACTAGCAATCTTCTATTTCATATCTTCTAGCCCCTTCCAAGTGACTCGTACATGCCCAATCTCTGTTTCTATAAACCATAATGAGATTTCACTTTTTCAATTTCCTCAATTGTTTGGACAAATAAGGATGTGTCATCAATACTAATAATCTGATTGATCCTTACGGACAAATTGTGGTCCACCTCCTTTAACCAAGTCTTCTCTTTCTTTAGCTAGATAGGACCAATGAAACCTCCTGGAAACATTTCAAATTTATGATTTGAATATTCTTTCCTATAAAGTTGGACTTTTCTTTTTATACCTGCTCCTTCCATTGAAAGAATATTCATCTCTTTTATAAACTCACATGTGGACCTTAGATTGTCATTCTCTTCTGCATCTACATGGGAAGAACACATGAGCTCTAACTCTTTACCTCTAGGCACCCACTTATTCAATATTGGTTCCAAAGTGGCTTCTTCTTCTCTGAATTTGATCAAAATCTCAATAATCCTCTTCATATTTATGTATACATTGGAGGTTTTGACTGAGTCAGCAAACTTCAAAATGGTGGCTTTCACCTTCTCCTCATATTTGTTTGCATACAATATCTAAGCTTGTTTCAATTTTTTCAACTCATGTTGGACATTTTCAGGTAATTAGGAACTAGAAGGCATAGGAGAAGGGGGATATTCAATGATGGGACTAGTAGGAGGGGGTCTTGCTAGAGAGGAGGCTATCATGAGTGTAGAAGATTCACCGGGATGATATTGACCTTCCAATTGACTCTGGAGTCTAGCAATTATGTTGTCTCTATTGGCTATTCCTTCTTTAGCATCATTGTAAGCTTTTAAAATAGTCTCCAACTTCAATTGGAGATTATCCTTTTCTTGTGCCTCTTTCTCTACCACTGCAACACTGAATTTTGCAGTCTCTAGGACTGTGCTTGCAGCTTCCACTACCCCTATGTCTTGGACTCTTTTAACTATCATGCCTCCTAAGAGGCTAGAATCTGATGCATCCTTCCTTCTTTTGTTTTCATCCTTATTTAAAGACCACATGACAAGAGCAACATTATCCATGCTGAATGTCACTCCTTCCATAGGCTTTGTTTCTTTCCTCACT
>NC_081415.1:186202993-186233993 GCF_030272615.1 Cryptomeria japonica | reverse complement strand
TTGATCCTACATGCCTTGTTGTCTCCAAATCTGACTAGTCTACCATCAAATTCTTGCAGTGTTAGAAATTTTCTCTTGTCACCGGTCATGTGATGTGAGCATCCACTATCTATAACCCATTCATCATTTTCTTCAATTTTAGCAGCGAAAGCCTTCTCCTCAGTATGATTTGCTTCAATGATAGGTTCCGGAGAATCATCCTTGATAGAAATAAAGACCCAATCTTTGCCTGAGCTTCCATTATCAGTTCCATTTATAGGTTCATCATCATTATCATCATCATCATCATCATCATCATCATCATCATCACCAGCATAATAACATGATTTATCCTTATTACTTCTAAATCTAGGCATGTGATATTCAGGGCAGCTCTTTCAGGACATCTAGAAGCAAAATGACCAATATTATTGCATGAAAAACATTTAAAAGGGACTTTTCCTTTATACTTACTTCCAACCAATCCTGTAGGAATTCATTCTAAGAAATCAGGGCTTCCAACTCTTCAAGTTCTCTATCTTCCCTTTCAATGCCTCCAAATATTTAGCATACAACTTCTTCCAATCTATCTTCTTCTTACCAGAGGTGGATGCTTTAAATGCATTTTCAGTTTTAGTAGCACTCTGATCTCCAAGTTCCTCAAGCTCAAGAGCAGTAAATTTCCAAAGTAATCTACGTCTAGTAGAATGGGTACTTGACATTGTCTGAAGTTCATTAATTGCAGTAGCCTTCATCTTGTAAGCCAGAAGTAGAACTCTCAAAATATTTGACACAACCTCATCCTCACTAACTGATCCGCCATAAGATTTGATTCCCATGACAATTTCATTTACTCTATCCATGAAAGAACTAATCTTCTCATCTTCTTCCATCTTCAAATTTTCATATCTCACCCGGAAACCTTCAAAATTTTCAATCTTTATTGCTTGGTCACCTTTATAAAGAGTTTCAAGATTCAACCAGATCTTCTTTGCATTCTCTAACTCTATGACATTCAATAAATTTTCATCATATAGGGCACTCAAAAATGCTTCACTCAACAATGCTTCTTTTGCTCTAACATCATTTTAAGCTCTCTTATGTTCATCAGCAAGTGTCGGTATTCCAAAATTAGGATCATGAGGTATATACCCTTTCTCCACTATCTCCCAAACTTTAGCTCCAAGACATCTCAGACGAATCCTTATTCGCTCCTTCCATATTTAATAATTTGTACCATCAAATATGAGACTCTCCTTTCGATAGGGATTGAATGTACAACTTGATGCTAATGTCATCGGATCTCCTCAAGCGGTTAAGCTTCTATAGAGAGGACCTTTCTCTGATACCAATTGTTGGAATGATCTGATACTGGGAGAAAACTAAGAGGGGGGTGAATTAGTTTTCTCATAAGTATAATAGTTAATACAAATTATAAGATTAATACCAGAGCACAACACAATGAAAGATAAAGCATGAAAGCACAATACACATGACACTAATATTTTTTACATGGAAAACCCAGTAAAGGGAAAAACCACGATGGGAAACCCTACCCGAAATCAGATAATACTTCTGCAGCAGTATGTGAAATAATTACAATGGGGATTGCACTTGCAATCAAGACAACAACCTAGAGCTCACTGCTCATCACAAAGAGAGAAATCTCACTGACTTATAAAGCATCAAACTACAATCCAAAAAAAATGAACTCTGAAAGTAGCATCTACTAATGCTTGATACAGTTCCGGTTAAGCATAGATGTTTGCCCTGCAACACAAAATCCTTCTGATCCCTTCGCTGAAAGATATGACTTTATTCTCACATAAGCCTTTCTTTGATAATGTAGACATAACCATCAATCCCAAAAACTATCGATACCAAAATTACATGAATAAGTCACCTATAAATATAGATCATCAACCTTATTGATAAGGTCAGCTAAACCCTAAACCCAAAAACCCATCATTACAAAAATTACATCACACGATACCATCAGACCAATATTATGATTTACATTACATAGCATGGACCTAATTCAAATTCTCAAACTATTATATTTGCGAAAATTCTGCCAAGACCAAAATCCAACATGTTTCACCAACCAATATAAACCCTTAGTGCAATAACACAAAAAGTCTAACTGGATCCAAATAGAAATATCATAACATCACGCTACCCAATGCAAAATCACAAAATAGTTAGGATACAATCAAGAAGCAACTTCAACATGATAAAAATCGATTCCATAAGTTGAGCCAAAATCATCTAACCAAATCATCAAATATCGCTAATCGGTAAAGCTAACCGATATCAAGAAATATTAACCGAGAACATAAGTGATAGCTACCGGAGTACCAAATAATGAACCAAAAGAATATGGTAAGCATATAACCATCCTAAAGAAGCATCCAAACCTAAATCCAAGGATTTGATCATATCGGATCAGAATCAAAGCCAAAACCAAGATGAACACCAAGTCTAACTAGGATAGGTCCAACCAGGATAGCAGAACCATATCCAACTAGGATACACTGTTGACATCAATGACAACACTTAACTAGATCTAGCATATGCCAATAATCTGAGGATAGGGAGAAAGAATAGAGATAGGGAGATACAGGAGGGGAGGGAGGAAGAATAGTGATAGGGAGAGGGACTTGAGAGAGAGGGAGACAAAATTGAGAGAGAGAGAGAGGGAATGGGAGGGAGAGAGAGAGAGAGAGAGAGAGAGAGAGAGAGAGAGAGAGAGAGAGAGAGAGAGAGAGAGAGAGAGAGAGAGAGAGAGAGAGAGAGAGGGAAATAAAGAGAGACTTGAGAGAGTAAGAGAAATGGAGGGGGATGGGGAGGGAGAGGGAGATAATGAGAGAGAGACACACTTAAGAGAGGGGGAGAGAGTAAGAGATGGAGATGCGAGAGGGAGAGAAAGAGAGATCCCAAGTGAAAGATGAAAAGAGAGGGATATACCAAAGAGAGAGAGTGGGTGAGGGAGATGGTAAAGAGAGGGAGAGATACCTAAGAGGGAAGGAAATAGAGAGGGATAGACCTAAGAGAGAGAGGGGCAAGGGTTAAGGAAGAGAGAGGGGGAATGCAAGGAAGAGACCAAGGAGATAATGCTGATATGAGCATGCTAATTACTAAAATTTAACTATGTCTGAAATTTATATGAATACTCTAAAAACTAGAATCTACATTATATCTCCTAGAGATCTAGAACCACTCTCAAACATCTTGACAATATATACATAAAATATAACTTAAAGTATAAGAAAGGAAAAAGACAAATAAAACTGTGAAGGAAAAAGACAAAAAAATTGCATGGAATATATTTGGCATGCGCCTTATTTGGCGTGCCCCAAATATGGCACGTGACAAATAAGGCTTGCACCAAATGTATTTTCAATTTTTTCTCCATTTGGTGCACGCCAAATGTGTCTCCTTAGGAAACACCAAGCCTAATTCTTGGATTTACCTTGGGCATCCAACCCAATGGGTTGGACACCCTTCTTAGGCCTCAGACATGTTTTCCAACAAATATTGAAAATTTTCTTTTTTGTTTGTGCTCTCCATTAGGTTTTCACGTGTTTCAATGTGATAAAAAAAAACACCATAAAATCATCAAGCTCTCTCTTAGCTATCCAACCATATAGTTCTTTTCAAATTTTGATAATGTTAAGGTCTTCATCCATAATTTCTTTTGTTAGTGTGTTCGATTTTTGTCAAAAACCAACATGACATATTTTGGCCATAAATTTTTAATTGTTTATCCAATTTTGAAAAAAATTACATTTTTAGAAACTAGATTCCATTCTACACAATTTTTAAAAAAAATCTGATTTTTGATTAGTTTTCATAAATTTTTTTGGGGAGCATGCTCAAATTTATGTGTTCTAGGATGTGTCCACTTCAGAAATCCGTAAAAATTCAAATATTCATTAAAAACTAACCCAAAAAATCTAGCATAAACTTCAATGTGCTATCTACTTTCTCACTGTAGCGATTTACAAAATTATAAAAAAAAAAGTTTACTTTTTAGGGGCACCACATTTCATGCTATGTTATTTTTTTCTGAAAAAATAGGAGCCCCCTTTTTGAAACCCTTAATCTCCTCCATTTTCAAAAAAAATTAGCAGTTTAGAAAGTAGATTTAGAGCACCTACTTTTGTTCTTGTTGCATCTTCAAATTTTGAGTGTACCTATCTTCAATTTCTCATCAAAGTTCAGACTTTGCTGATTTCAGATTAAAAAAAGTGGCATCTTAAGACCCCTTTTTGGTCCCCCATCTTTGTACACTTACCCTTGACATGTGTGAGTAGGGGATCTAAGTACACCTACCATGGATCATGGATACAGATGAAAATGACCTAGGATTGCAAGGTTAATGCCATCTTATATAATACATTTTGAGATTTAATAACAGACGAGAATATTGTTCTAAGGAATTTAATAAATTTTGTAAGAATACAAGTGTTATTATGGAAAACAATAATATGCTACCTTGATGGGATGGAGTTAAAAATAGGATGAACCAAACCTTCATGGAAAGAGCCAATATTTTTTTTTTTTTTAGATAAGGTGGGAAAAGGGTCTCTCACCAAATGTTACAACATCAAAATAAGTAGATCAAAAAATAGCATAGTCAGTTGTACCATGCAACACAAAGAGGCTAATAGAGAAAATAACAAAATAGAACCATAAAAAGATAAGATCCAAACACATAGACTAGATAGAATTTAGATTGTGGAGGTTCATAAAAGCCAAAAGTAAGTCAAGCATTGCATTGTTTAATAGATGTTCTTGGGTAAAATTTGTGAGCACTTAATGTTACTTGATAAATAGATCTCCTTATAAGGTTCTTGATACAAAACCTTTAAATGAAGTGTGTGTAGGTAAAATACCTTATGTTCCATATTCTCAAGTTCTACTTATGATGATTGTTTTCACATGCCTAAGAAAGAGATCCAAACTAGAACCAAAAGCATAAAAATGAATCTTCATTAGATATAGTAAAAAATGTTAATGGTTATAAGATTTATAATCCTCTAACCTTGAAACTTGATGTCCATCCTAGAGATGTGATTTTTAAGGAATTTAGAGCTATTTTTGTTTCTTAAAAAACAAAAAGATAAAGAAGGAAAAAAGAGAAGGCATTTCAAATTAAGTCAAGAAGATGCATATATGGAAGAACATAGTTATGAATTAGAGGATATAGAAGAAAAAGAGGGTTAAAATAGGAGTTCTAAATGGGAATATCTTGAAGAGATTGCAAATGTAGAAGAGAAAGAAGAAGAATCTTGTACTCCTTTGAGAATATCTATAAGATAAAAAAATTTAGTTAATATGTATAGAGCACCATATTTTTATTATGTATTCATTTGAGAATATCTATAAAATAAAAAAAATTAGTTAACATGTATATCTCACTAGTATATTTCTATTATGTGTCTTCCTTGTTAAGTAGTGATGAAGAACCTAAATCCTACAAGGATGCTATTATTTTAGATGATAGTGAGTCTTGTAAACAAGCGATGTAGAAGAAGATATGATATTAGACTCATGTGACATTGAAAATATTATTCATTTTCCCAAAGGAAGGAAATCCATTGGTTATAAATTGGTCTATAAGAGTAAATTTAGAGTATATAGTTTATTAAAAGTTACAATGCCATACTATTAGCTAAGGGATATTCTTGAAGAGAGGGAATTGATTTTGAAAAACACTCTCTTATTGCTAAGTTGTCCTCAATTAGATTTATTTTAATCATAGTTGCTACATATAATACTGAAATAGAGCAAGTGGACAATAAAACTAATATTTTGCATGGGAATCTACAAGAGGAAATTTATATATGTAACCTAAAGGTTTCAAAGTAGAAGAAAGGACCACTTGGTTTGCAAATAATGATTTGTTTATAGTTTGAAACAATCATCCTAAATCTCATATCAAAAGTTTGACTTGTTTGTGTTGAAGTTGAATTTTTTAAGAAGCAAGCAATTTCACTATATTTACATTAGATGTACTGATGATCATATACTAATTATTACCTTATATGTGGATATTATATTATTTTTCAATAACAAGAAGGGTATTAAATTAGAGCTAAGAAATCATATTTTAAATCCTTTTAAGATGAATTATCTAGGGACAACGAGATGTATATTGTGTATGAAAATTAAGAGGAATCATGAGCAAAACAATCTTTGGTTGTCTTAGAATAAATATGTGAATATTATTTTATAAAATTTTAATATGTAGGATGTAAGCTAATTAAAATTCCTTTACTATTTTGCACTCATAGTACTTTAGATATGCATTTGAAATACAAGGATGATTTATATTATGTCTAATGCGTCAAATAATAGTGTTCTTAGTAGCCTAGTGTTTGGATTGTTTTGAACTAGCTATATATTGCCCAAGCAGTGGGATTATTAAGTATGTTTGTATCTAATATTGGTACAAAGCATTAGAACAATGTGAAGAGGGTACTTATTTATTTGACTTATTAGATTATTGATAATATATATAATATTGGACATGTAGGGCTTGAGTAATGTAGACTTGGCTAGTGATTTAGATAGTTGGAAGTTGAGTAGTGGTTCTGTTTTACACTTTATTTGTTGGTATAATGAGTTGGATGAATAAGAGCTAGCTCATTATTGCTCTATCCTCCATTGATGTTGCATGTATAGGTGCTACCCATGTCTCTAAAGAGGTATTTATTTACATAAGTTATGTGTAGGTATTAATTTTCATTGTAGGAAAATTTATATTAGTTGTGAAAATTAAAGTGCAATATGCTTAGAAAATGTATCATAGTCAAAGTGCAATATGGTGGTTATTTTGAGGAAGGTTAACACTTGGGAAAAAAAAATTGATTACGGGAAAAGCATGTTTTGAAGGGATCCCGAAACCCTTTACAAAAGATCCTTAAAAGATAATAGCATTAAGCAACATGAAAAGACAAGCTGCCAAAAAACCAGCATAGTTATGGGCAAAAATCAGCAAAAAGCCCAACAAAACCAGCCACATCCAACCATAACATAAAAGAGACAGAAAACAAATTACTTAATGTTTTTTAGGGCATTAGCCAAATTTTCGCTAATCCCTTGCAAATCTTTAATATTATCCCTAAGCTTAGGGATATCCTTGGAAGAGGCCACAACAACTTTTTTCATGCTTGCCCTTGTTCTTTTCGCCGCACCACCAGGAGCACTTTCCATTGTTCCTGCCTCGATAGCATCCTCATCAATATCTAGATCCACGACAGGTTTGGGGGTGCTGGAACCATCAAGGAACTTGGTAATTTCCTCTAAATTCTTAGTCACAGAGGTAAGGTTATCCGGAATCATTAGCAGAAAGTGTTTCATAGCTATTTTTCCTTCCTCCAGATTATCAATCTGAGCTTCCAGCTTCTCCACTTTTTCTTCCATTCCTTTATTCCACCGTTCCTGGTTTATTTCAGCTTTCTTCCCTTTCTCTTCCTGCTGCTTATCAATTTTTTCCAGATTCTTGATTCCTTCATAAACCCACCTGTCAAAACCCATACGAGCCTCAGACTGGTTTTTGAGTTTATCTAGAATTATCCCCTCTCCAGCTTTATCTTGATCCCTGCTCGAATTCTCCTTGTCCTTCTCCTACTCGGTTTCCTTGTCCTTGTCCTTCTCCTACTCAATTTCCATTTCCCTTTCCTCATTATAATGTTGTAGACTATCTTACTAAGCTTAAGAGAATGGAAAAATTCTCTTGGTGTAGGGAGGTCATGGTCCTCATCTCTTGTATTTGATTGGATTGTTTGTTCCTATCAATGTATTTATAATGTATGATGTCAAGTGGGAGAATTTGTTAGGATTAAGCTGGCATCAACCTTGTAAACGATTTTTCATTTATTATTCCAACATTCTTAATAAGGTATCTCTAGATGCCTTGAGTGTTAATGGTGTAACAATTTTTCACCTGCAGTCTATAAATGTATTCATAAGGGATGAAGTGCTTCGATAGTAAAAAAAAATATTATTTGTAACTAATTTATTAACTCCTCAAGTGAGGGTAGTTAAAAAGGAATGTCCATTGTAGTTTATGAAGGTAACTTTTGGTTTTGAAGAGAGTCATTTTAGGCACCAAGTTTAATAACTCTATAAATTGGAGCCTCGAGATGAAGGTTTTATATCAAATTTTGACAAGTTCATAAGAGGTGTCAACTTGAAGACAAATGAAGGAGAAAGGAACTGTATTGTATTGTAATGTTTCTTTTGAAGATAATACATATTTGGCCTCTCTTTTTGGTGGATTTTTTACAAGGGTTTCTCCATATTCAATTTATGTTGTGATATTTTCATGTAGTTTGCTAAGTTCTTATGTTATCAATTTGTTGAATTGAAATACATATGGTTTTCTACAATTAAGATTGAATGTGTTTCCATTATATAATGAACTTAATTTGAGATTTGTAAAATTGATTTTCACATTTCCATCTAGTAGTTGTTTACCTTTTACTCCCATTATTTTCCCTACTGTGTGTTAGTTTTCAATAATTATCATCAATGTAGAAGGTCTAAAGCATAGTGATCAAATATAAATATGCAATTCTCGAGAGCAGATCTTTGATCAATTTTATACACTTCCATCATGTATTATATCTTGACCTTACGAAAAATTTATATAAATATTTCTTTCAATTTTATATATTATAGTGTATCTTTTGTGAACTCTCATTTAATATATCTTTATATATATATTTGAAATATGTAGATTTTTAGTGAGCTTGGTGATAAATAGTGAAAGATATAGGATAGTTAATCACATCTAGGATTGTTAATCACATCCATCTCTAATTAATGCACCTCTTGATTACATCTTTGAGCGTAAAACTTGAATTAGATGGAAGAAAGCACAAAATCACATTAAAGTGAGTTGGAATTCCTAAATAAAATGGAATTCCTAAATAAAATGTCATACTTGACAACTTTCTTCCACAGGTTTGTATGTATCTAATTGTGTGCTAAATATTAGCACGACTTGGATTCCATCCTTCTACTTATCTGAGATATCCATAGTGTCATCACCACAAACAAGTGCTTTAAATTGTTTTGATATCTTGTGCAACTTTGTGCTATAACTTTAACTAATACTCTATCTTCTACCCCACCATTTTATAAAGTTTTGGGAATAAGTACTATTAATCAATACCATGGTTGGAATTTTATACAAACTAGATGCTATGGTACTATGCTTTTATTAAACCCCTTAAAACTGAATGATATAAAAAATTACTCTTCATTCATACAAATACCTCTGGGTTATTATGTAATACCAGGTTCCCTTTAGAGAAACAACTCATTGCATAGATGTGAATGATTTATCCTTATAGTCCAATGACTAGAATAAATTCAATGAATATCTTTAAATGTAAGGACATCGTGTCTATTCCATGTGCGGGTTGGTCTAAATATTTCTCTCAACTAGGTTAAGTCAAAGTTATTAAAAAACCTCATTTACATAAAAGTATAACATAGGGGTAAGTGCACAAAGATGGGGGTGCAAAAAGGGATCTTAAGATGCCACTTTTTTAAAATCAACAAATATTGGTCTTAGATGGTAAAATGAAGATAGTTACACTAAAAATTTGAAGATGCCACAAGAAAAAGAGTTCTAGTGCTTTGAATTTATAACAAGAACAAGAGTTGTAGTTCTCTAAATATACTTTCTTATCTATTAATATTTTTTGAAAACGTTGAAGATCAAGGGATTAAAAAAGGAGAGTACACTAAGTGGTCCTATTTTTTCAAAACAAGATTAATATAGCATTTGGTGTGCACCCCCTAAATTGTTAATTTTTATTTTAAATTTCAAAAATCACTCCAGTGAGAAATTAGCTAATACCATGTAGTTTATGCCAAATTTTCAACCAAATTTTTAAGGAAGATATGATTTTTTACTAGTTTTTGAGTTGGACACATCTTGAAAAATAAATTTTTTAAAGTGTTCCACCCTTAAATTTTTTGAAAACTAATTGAAAATCATTTTTTTTAAATATACTTTATTTCAAAATTTGATGAACGAGTAAAAAACTATACTCAAATTACCATAGGTTGGTTTTTTGCAAAAGATGGACACACTTAAAAAACAAATTAAAGATGAAAACTTTAACAAAATCAAAACATGAAAAAAATTCTATGGCTAGATAGTTGAAAGATATCTTAACATCATTACATGATATTTTTCTAAATCTAATTTGCATTGAAACATGTGCAAACCTAATGGAGAGCATGGCCAAAAGTGTGTGAATTTTTTTATAGTTTTTGAAAAAAAAAATTAGCATGCAATGGCCGTCCAACCCTTTTGGTTGGATGCCCTAGGCAAATCCAACCCAAAGGGTTAGAATTTCCCAATGTAAATAATTTTGTGCTTCCACCAAATGAAAATTTATTTATATTTAGTGCTAGCCAAATTTGGCAACTGCCAAATGAAAATGCTAAAAATAAAAAATGTATTTTTATAATGCTAGTGCCTAATAGTTGTAGCACCAAATTATTTGCATTGGATCAATTCTCTTTCTCTATATCTGTCATTATGTCTTCAAGCCAAAATTAATTTCCTAAGAAGAATATATACATAAAATATATCATTTTAAGTATGTCACATTTCAATGTCTTTGTTCTTTCTTACACTTTTAAGTTACATATCATGTATATATTGGAAAGATGTTTGAGAGGTAGATTTAAGATATCTAGGAGTTACAATGTAGATTTTAGGTTTCAAAAGATCTCATAATTTTTTATAATTAGTCAAATTTCAGTAATCAATAGGCTCTAATCAACATTCTCTCTCTTTATCTCCCTCAGGCTCGAGACCCATCTCTCTCTCTCAATCACTCTTCATTTGTCCACTTTCTAACTCTCTCTATCTCACTCTCTCCTCTCTCCCCCAAGATCTAGTCTACCTCTCTCTCTATTACCATTCGTTCTCTCTACTATATATCTCCTCTCTCTCTCTCTCTCTCTCTCTCTCTCTCTCTCTCTCTCTCTCTCTCTCTCTCTCTCTCTCTCTCTCTTTATACACCTCGCCTCACTCCCTCCCTACCTCTATTTATCTTGGTCTTTCTCGCTCTCTCTCTCCCTCTCTACCTCACCTTCTCTCATTACCCCCATCTCTATCATTGCCTCCCTCCCTCTCTCTCTTCTACTCTCAATCGTGCTCTTATTGTTTATCTACCTTATCTTTTCATTCTCTTGACCATTAACTCCCTCTCTCACCCTCTCTCTCTCCCCCCATCCCTAGGTGTCTTCATCCCTCCATCTATACCTCTCCACCTCTCCATCCTTATCGCATTACCCATCTCTCCCCCCCCTCTATCTCTCCCCTCTCTAGTTGTTTCCATCCCTCTCCACCTCTCTCCCTCACCTCTCTCCCTCTCACCTCTGTAGGCCTCTTAGTCACTCACTGTCTACCTCTTCCTCCCTCCCTCCTTATCTCTCTTTATCTCCTTTCTCTTCTCTCTCATTTTCTCTCTCCCTTCGCTCTCTTGGTTTTAACCTCTCCCTTCCTTGTATATGATTTAGGTAATTTGGTGTAGCATATAGGGTTTAGTGTGTAGGATTAAGGATATAGCATTTAGGGTTGAGGGTATTGGTATAGGGTTTAGTGTACAAGATTGATGGTACACCATTTAGAGTACATAGGGGGTTGAGGGTATTGCTCAGGTTGATAATTACCTCTATTTCTCCCTCTCCCTCTCTCTCTTTTGTCTCTTGAACCTCTTTCTCTTTCCCTCTCTCCCTTCTTTAAATGTTTCGCTCCCTCACTTTCCATTTCTATACCTCTCCATCAATTTCTCATTACCCACTTCTCTCTATCACTCTCTATCTATCTCACTCCTCTCTAGATCTTCATCTATGCCTCTCACCTCTCTCCCCCATCTTGGTATCTTGCCTCTCTATCTATCCCTTCTCTACTTCCCTCCCTCCCTCTTTGCCTTCTCTCCATCGCCTCTAACACCTCTCCCTTTATGAAATCTCTCCTTATTTTCTCTCTCTCCACTCCCATCTCTCTCTCCTCGTTCCCTCACTCCCTCCATTTATACCTCTCCCTCCCTCCCTTCTCACTCCTCTTTGTCTTTGTTCATTTGCTTCTCCTCTTCTCCCTCCCTCCCCTCTCTAGATCATGACCTCTCCCTCCACTTTATATGCTATAGGGTTTAGGGTGTATTAACTATTTAGGGTATAGGTTTTAGGGACTAGAGTGTAGGATATACAATTTAGGGTAGAGGGTTTAGGGTTGAGGGTATTGGTATGGGGTTTAGGAATTAAAATATATCTGTTTCAATGGATATTAAAATATCTCATTCTATGTGTAGGAATTCAAATTGAAGTTGAATACTTAAGGAATGGATAATTATGAAGGCATTAATAAAATCTAGAAAATAATATAAGGGTCCCACTAATCTCAAGAGTTGCATGTTAATTAAAGTGAATTCTTCCTAGTTCATGTATTAGTTTTGATTTAATGAATCCTTGAAAATAAAATCATATTGTGCTTTTCTACTATGAAAATTAATGAATGAACAAAGATGTTGTTTCCATATATTAAGTTTATTGAATTTGTAACAAATTTCATTCATGTAAAAGATCTAAAGTATGTTGATCAAATATAAATATGTGGTTCTATTATAATGATAGTTCCTTGGACCATATATTTGGGCCTTAGGAAAAAAATATATAGAAGTTTCTTCTAGTTCTATAAATTCTAATATATCAAACATTATATATCTAGTTCTAGATTTTTGTATTGATTGGTTGAAACTATGGAGTTAAATGGTATTCATGCAAGATCCTCCCCATATTAAAGTATCTCCTTATTTTACTAGGATGTTTCATTGAATTAAATTATAGGTATTCAAGATAACATTTTTCAAAGTAACCACTATAAATTTTTCTAAAATATCTGAGAGAAAATATTCACAATAGCATATATGTAACAATGTGATGATAATTAATTCCCTTAATTAATTAAATTATTTATGAGTATCAAATTAAGATAATATTGGTAATGTGGACTACATGTTAACACTAAAATAACTTGATTATGAGCATTCATTGTAAGTATATTTCTCAATTTATTATTTGTTTGAATTCAAACATATTAAAAAAATGAGAATCTTAGAGTTTATTGTTACAATTGATAATTGGGAAAAACTTTGAACGAAGACAAGATGATATTATAATTGGGAGGGAAGAAAAAATATAGCCCATGTAAGTTACAATAAGAATGGAGAAGGGAGGTTACATTAAGGGTACTCATTACCCCATCCATCCTATTTTAAGGAAGATAGTAAATTATTTTTAAAAAAGGTAGCTTATTCTCCAACACCTCAGAGATGATGATCGGGAGGAGCATGGAGGTTGAATAAGGTAAGTGGAATTTAAATAATATTTCTCTTTAAATAAAACTTTTTACTTACTAAAAGTGTTGCATACAATATTATTTATTGCAAAACTCCCATATAAGAGTTAAGTTTTAGATTAAGTTAATATTTTTTGCACCTATGATATAGTGAAGATGTTAGAGTTATCTTGTATTAGCTAATAATTATTTATTTAATTATTAGTCTATTAAACTCTATGCTTAAGCTAAACTTAGACATTTAATAAATATTGTAGGTATTTAATAATTATTCTAATTATTAAATACACATAATCCCTTTAGGGTTTCTTTAGGGTTTTGCTTTATGTGCCTCCATTCTTCTCTTGTGGCAGGTATTTGCATGCAGGTGTTGTTGGGATCTCTGAAGTTGTATTTTCTCAAATTCATCAAAAAAAAAAAATTAAATTTTTTTAGAGCAGTTTGGGCCAAAAGAGATCTCACCATTGGCTCCCAAAGGGCGTTTC
Organism: Cryptomeria japonica; assembly: GCF_030272615.1. NCBI lineage: Eukaryota > Viridiplantae > Streptophyta > Pinopsida > Cupressales > Cupressaceae > Cryptomeria > Cryptomeria japonica. The sequence goes on along the minus strand of NC_081415.1, from coordinate 186,220,130 downwards.
TAGTCATTTTGATATATAATTTGACCTATTTCGGTGACAAGGGCATCTAGGCCATGATTTTCTCATTGGCACGCTTTACAAGACACAAAAATCCGTATGACTGTACCTACAAATGCGTCAGAAGATTTTTCATCAAAAAAAAAATAATAATAATTTTTTTACCCTTTTTATGCCTTAAAAGGGTTTTTTTTTTCTTTTGGCCATAACTTGGTCATACGGAGGTGTTTTTTCAAAAACTTTATATCGTCGGAAAGCTCTTTTCGATCTCTCTTCAGATCTGGAGGTTTGATCTTCTAATTTTCTTTTTTGATGGTTTTTTTTTTCTGTCAAAGCCAGAAGTTTCTTTTTGCACTTCGGGAGACATAACTTGAGCATCCGAATTCTATTTTTTGAAAACTTTATATTTTTGGAAAGCATGTGTTGTGTACTTTCCATCCATATGGGTTTTATTTCCAAATTCTGCTCTAGGAATATTTTCTTCAATTTTTTTCTTTTTCAGCACTTTGTGGATATCTTGGTTGTTTCAGGTCCTAGGATCTCTTCTCTGAGTAGGATGTCTCTATTTTGGTTCTCCTTTCTATTTCTAGTCTTTTTATCATTGTAGCTTCTTTTATGCAAACGCATTGATAAAAAGTGCCACCATGCATTGTTTACTTGGGATCATGCACATCTTGTGCCTTATTGTACATGCACTACTTATAAAGTGCCATGGGGGGGTTGATGTTTGTCTTTTGTTTGCCATCTTCCTTTGTCAAGTGAGTGTTCCTTCCATGACATTCGCCTCATGTTGTGTGTCAAGTGAGTGTTCCTTCCATGACAATGTGTGATTTCTCTGTGCCTTCGATGTTCTTGGTTCTTCATCATGCAGTTCTTGTTGGCTGTTCTTTTCAGTGTACTTGTCCCTCTCCCTTTTCAGCATTATGGGGAGGTTTGTCTTGTTGGTTCTAATGCTTCCTTGGTTCGATTGATCAGCTCTTTAGGCTTTGGTTTCTCATGCTATATGTATCTTCGAGTTCAGTTGTTTGTCTTTGTTTGCCATCTGATTCAAGTAGTGTCATTTGAGGGCACTCATGACGATTATAGTCTTCTCTACCTGGTCGTGTTCTATTTCAGTGGAGTTTCTTCAGATCAGCAGTTACTCTTCGACAGTGTTTGCAGCTATTTCCTGTTTCAGTGGTGTTTTTCTTGATTTTCCATCTCTTTTTGGAGTAGAGTTTTTTTCCCATGTGATTTTCTCTATTTCTCTGGTTCATAGAGATTTGGTTGTGATTTGGTAGCTCATAAGGCCTTGTTGTCAGGACCCAAATTTGCCTTCATCATGTAGTTGCTTTTTTTGCTTCATGCATTTAGTTTTTTAGCTTCTCCCTAAGTTCATCTTAAGGGGGGGTGTTAGAGTTATCTTGTATTAGCTAATAATTATTTATTTAATTATTAGTCTATTATACTCTACGCTTAAGATAAACTTAGGCATTTAATAATATTGTAGGTATTTAATAATTATTCTAATTATTAAATACTCTTTATCCCTTTAGGGTTTATTTAGGGTTGCACACCTTTAGGGTTGCTATTATCCTTTTATAAGGATTGTATTGTACTTTTTCATTAAAAATTGATTCCCTTTCTGAATGATCATTTTCTTCTTTAGAGCATTTATGCTTTTTTGCTTTATGTGCCTCCATTCTTCTCTTGTGACAGGTATTTGCATGCAGGTGTTCTTGGGATCTCTGAAGTTGTATTTTCTCAACTTCTTCAGAAGAAAGTAATAAGCATATCAATAATATAGCAATCTTTACGCACACTGAATCATTTCAAAGCCTCTGGAAGTTTTGTTATCTTAATGTATGTATTAATAGTGTAATTAATTTGAACCTTACAGAATCTAAATGTTGCATTGGAAAATGAAGTTTATATTGTAAAATTTTCTAGAATAGTGAGAGCTTGTTATAATTAATATTGAAATTTAAGTGATGTCATAGCATCACTTGGACATTGCTTCTAAATATTTACTATCTAGTAAATGTGGACAACCTTGAACCTTTTTTAATCTTACATATTGGATGATTATTTTACTCATTATTATGGGTAACTGACCTTTATAAACCTCTAGCATGTTGAATGTTATCTAGTTGTAAATTGTTTTAAATAGTATGGTCATAGTCAATATATGTTTTTATAATATTTTAGGGCATCATTCCTTAGATCTTAATCAAGGACCTTAATTATCTTACCTTTTTTATTTTTTTATGTATATTTAATATATCATATTCATACATTAGTATATTTAAGCATGTCTACACATACACATTACATTTATATATCTATTAATTATAGATCATACATGTAATATACCTTCTTAATAAATATTATTATTCTTTAAATGATGGAATCTTCAATTTAAGTTTGTACACTTATATCTAGGATTATTTATCAATGTTTGTATTTGAATTACAACTCACACTTGACTACTTGTCGCATGAATGAAGAGTAAACTTATCATCATTCTTATTAAAATTGATCATGTTATCACTGAGAAGAACCTGTTGGCAATTGACACTCATTGGGTTCATTTTGGTGTCATTGATGGCAGCAAGATATGATGGAAGTAATAAACTGACACTAGGAAGCATATACCGGTAGATACCGGCTTTGGAGCATTCAAGGCTACACTGGCACTGACACCGGCATCAACACTTCTTTGGAAGCTGACATCAAGGAGGATTTACTTAAATCATTTTGTAATTATTATTGTTAAGGCTGACATTTTTGTAAATGTATTGTAAGCCGACTTAAGGCATATCATTTGTAATAGGTATATAGGTTAGTCTGCTAGGTTATTTTTGAAAAAAAAAAAAGATATATGATATGTGTGGATATAGGAGAATATAGCAGAACAGTATGATGCAAAATATATGTATGGAGATCATTTTGTATGCAGATGCTATATCATGCAATGATTTGTAGATAGCTTGGAAAGCATTCTTGGAGGAGAAGAGATACTGGTAGTAGTTCAGAGTTTATGAACCGGTACAGAGCAGAGCCAGAACCGGAACTCTATTTGGCATAGCAGATGCATTCTTGAGTTCATTTTCAGTAATTTACTTTGGCAGTTAGTGAGGCTCTTTAGTGATGAGTAGTATGCTCTAAGCAGTGTGCCTTTCTGCAAGTGCAGGCCCCTATTATATGTAATATCTCTTCATATGGCTAGTGAATTGATATTGTGGGTCACAAATCCCACCGTGGTTTTTCCTCATTGAGGTTTTCCACATATAAATTTTGTGTGTTATGGTGTTCATTTATGTGGATGGTTTATTTGCTTCTTGTTATATGTTTATTTGTTTACCGGTATATATATGCATGGTCTAGAAAGTTAAAAACTATTCATTCCAGCAGAACACTGATTTACCCCCCTCTCAGTGTTCTTGGATCCCAACAATTGGTATCAGAGCTTAGTACCTTAGAAGAAGTTTAACAGCTTTAGGAAGATCTTGAAACTGGAATCTTTGAACATGGATATGGAGAAGCAACTTGAGATGGCTCTTGAGGATTATGATGCTGAAAGGATGAAGAACTTGAAATTGCAAGAAGAATTGAATTTTGCAAATGAATTCATTCTTATCCTGCAAGAAAGATTATCATCTGCTCAAGCCAAGAGAAAAGAACTTTTACAACAACCGGATGATGAGGAGAAGAATGCTCTTAAGGAACAATGTCAGTAACTAAGTCAAGTAAACAAGCTCATGAAGAATGAAATGCAAGATCTGACTATGAGGTTATCAAAAGATATTGAGGATAAAAAGAAGAAGGAAGATAATCTGGTTATATCTCTGAAGAACAAATTTGATGAATGCGACAGATTGACTCATGAGAATAATTTGTTAAGAACTGATTTGGCACACTCTCTGAATAATGAACAAGAAGTTGAAAGACAAGTAATCACTTTGAGAGATGATTTGACTACTGCAAGTGAGTCTAAAGGATTTGTACAAGGTGAAAGCTCCGGTACTGCAAATGATGATCAGGCAACCGACATGCAGAACTCATCAAAATAGAGGAAACCGATAAGGAAATGTAATGCTTATAAATTCAATGGTAGATGTTTTGTTTGCAATAAAATTGGGCATATGGCTAAACAATGTAGAAATAAGGCAAATCAAAACTACAATTTTGTTCCTGGTCCATGCACAAATTGCAAGAAATATGGTCATAGATCAAAAGATTGTAGAATAAATGTTAAATGTCATGCATGTGGAAAGTTTGGACATTTTGCTAATCATTGTAGGTCAAGAAATGATTCCAGATATGTCAAAGCAATTCAGAAGAACAATGTTACATGTTATGCATGCAATAAAATAGGTCATATTGCTAAGTATTGCAGAAGCAAGACTCAACCGGTTAATAATGAGAAAGGAAAGCAAAAGGTAGATGAAATACAACAAGATAACTCCACTAGTAGAACAAAGTATTCCTCCATCAGCAGGAAATTCCACCAGTAACTAAGGCATAAGGTCTTGGCAAAGTTGGAGTAGCTGGCACAGGTGGACCTTCATCTAGTACAAGAAACAAAGAAACATGAAAAATTAGAAGTAACAATCTTTTAAGTAAAGTCCATTCTTTTTAGATGATTTTACTTATGCCATCACTTTTTCATATTGTTTTCTTAATGGTTAATTCGATAGAATGAATCTGCTCCTCTTAAAGAATATTGAGGTTGAACACACAGCGCATAACCATAGTTGAGCTAATATCTAATTGGTCAAGGTTGTTATCGTTGCCCTCTATAACAGAATATAGGCTCTATTATTCTATATACATTATTTCCATGTTTAATAAAAATCTAAGTAATAAAGTAGTTATAATACATTCTAGAAATAGCCATAAAGGAAAACTGGAGAAATCTTACTTGATGGAATTATGTGGTGTTTAGACACCAGTCTTCTGGAAAGGAGAACGAGAGCTTTCCCAGGAGTTAATGGAATCTAGATGTCTGAGGTCTGAATGACCCGGCTAACCACTTGGCACTGATGGGTCGCCACTAAATAAAAATGAACTTAATAGTGCAAACAAATATAGATAAATTTAGAATAATATTATAACACTTCAAAACTATGATGACTCACCTTTAGGTTACTAGCAGTCGCCAATGCAGTCAACAACAATGATTTTCCTTAGTTTGAAACTTCACTATTGATCAGAATTCAGAGCCTAGAACCCACCAGATTGTGTTGAGATAGATCTGATATTTGCATGTATTTATACCAATCCTTATATGGTGAATTTTGGGGGAATTTTATATGGTATACAAATATTTGGTGAATCCTGCGTAACTACAACATGACTTATGTAATTTTCGAGGTGATTATGGGTCATCCAAATAATTGGCAAATGCAATATAGTTGGCGAAAGTTGGGGTGAATAGAGACATGCGTCAACAAAATGTTGGGCGAATTGGGTCCTTCTGGCTAACAAATTTTCACATGTCTATAGGTGAATTATGGTCATCTATTAAGGAAACCTCAGAGAGTGTAGGCAAAAAAAATTAAATTTACCCCGTGTCCACCGTATATTGTATTGGCGAAATCCTTGCATAGAAACATTTAATTACATGAAACATATGGCGATTGGGTCATGAATTTGATGGAAATTGATAATAATCTGGCGACGTGGCCACCCGCAGTCACTACAAAATATTTGCCATTTCCCAGGTTGCTGATGTGAAAAATTCGCCATTGGCGAATATTTGCCACTAAAGTAAACTCTGATTGACCCTATTAGTGACTAGTGGCTAGCTTGTTTGTAAGGAATTTAATGGGGAAATGAGTCTTTTAGGCATTGGTTGTGGTGCTAGGGAATATTTTTTTTTGCAATTTGCCTAAGGAGGTGTATTGCAATTGGTAGCACCTAAAGCACCAACACCTAAATTTTTCATTGCCTGTAATGCCTACCTACTCCTTTCCAAGAGATATTTATATTTAGCATCATATTTCATGTATTTTGAGATATCAAATGATTATATTTCCATCTTTATGTGATCATTGTAATATTGTAACCCATTGGGTGTGTAGCATTGCTTCACCCATTGTATATAGAATAGGTATGTTTGGTTTTTATTTTGAGGATGTAGGTATAGTATATTTCTTCACCGAAATTGGTAGGTTTGAGTTATTCCCCCAATGGTAGTTATATCAAAGTTATTACATTGGGCCTTGTCTATATGTTATCCTTAATTATACTTGAATTGAGTATGAGGTATGTACTATGTGACCCTGTGTAAATTTGGATTTGAATCAAGGTAATTATAAAATCCATTTGAAAAGTGGACTACCTCTATTTGCATGTTTTAATTTGATGGTTTATTTTTCTTATTTTTCCATAAACACGTATTATTGAAATTAGTTAGTGTATTTTGATTGATAGTTATAGAAAAGAGAAATATCATCGAGTTAATTGTTTGAGAAAATTATTATTTAATCAAATGCAATTCATATTTAAATTGAAATTATTTCATTAGACTATGAAAGTATTTGAATTGATTTAATTAGTTTTATTTTTAAATAGCAAAAATAATAAATTGAGCATTTTATTTTTAATGAAATATATTTTTTGAGAAAAAGGAAATTAAATTAGAAATAAATTGAAAATTGGAAAATGGCTAGAAGGAAAAGGAACATAGTTTTATTTTTATTTTTGCTTTTTGGAAAAATTTCAAACTCTCTTCTTGAAATTTTTGAAAATTGGTGGATTGAAAATTTTACATTAAAAGTGATAAACATTTATCCTATTTTAATGACTAATTTTTTCTTAGAAACACATATATATTAATAATAAAAAGAAAGTTTAAAAAGAAGCCTTTCAAAACGAAAATCTTAAAAGAAGCAACTTTCATATTTCAATTTAAAAGAAATAATTTAAGTTTGAGTACAAATTAAAAAATTAACAAATTAACTAAATTAATTTTTTATATTAAATTAAATATTATTTTAAGAAACAATAAAATTACCATGGATTACCATTTATGTCATAATATGCAAGAGGACATATTATAAAATAAATTTGGGAAGTGATGAAATGTGAATCTGTTCTGTATTTTTTTGGACCCGAAGAAACCTGGTTAAGTTTTATTAGACAAAGTGGCCGACATACCTTAACTCTGATTAAACAAAGAAATAAATACAAGAAAAATAGAAGAAAAATACAAAGGTGGAAAATCGCAGGAAAGAGAAATGTGGCCTCTAAATTCTAAAGTCACACTTAATCCTAATGTCGGTCGTCGAACATATTTAGTCTTGACATGGACAACCGTGAATTTGGACCACTTTCGTTTTCACATCAGGTAGACCCTAAAAAATGGAAGGACAAATTAAGGGTGGAGAAAATCAGTCGAAGCTATTCTGGTTCCAAAACAGACCTTTCGTACAATGTGATAGCGACGTGTTAGTCAATCGCAACCGTTTATTGCAAAATCAACGGTGTAAAACACGCGACTAGTCAATCCGTACTGTCGTTTTGGAGCCAGAATAGACGCGTCCGAGAAAATCCATGCCTCATAACATTGATTGATGTGACGGGGATAAATCATCCCTCTTAAGGTATTGGCGATCAAATATTGAGAATACTAAGGAACTCGTATCAAATGGGGGGTAAGTTTGAAAACTAAAAAAAAAATGCATGCACTTAAGCTTGGGGATGAGATGAAGTAGGTAATCAACTTTGAAAATTGGACTTAAGAAACATTTGAAGGGTAGGGAGTTAGGATGTTATGGATGGAAATAAATTAGTATTCGTATAAAAGGATGGTTGCAACTCTAATTCTAATCGATTTATTAAAAAAATATTGAAGGAGAGTTGGGATTGAGGGATGATGTGTCAAGAGTACTTAGGGAAGGGGAATTTTTTTTTTTTCTTCTTCTCTTTTTGTAAAGGGGAATTTTAATAGATAAATGTTAGAATGAGCAAAATCCATAGAAGGATGATGAAGTTAATAAAAAAATAAAAAAATGGGAGTAAAAGACATGTTCAACGAAGACTTTTTAGGTATTGAGGTTTGAGGATGCCATGAAAATGGTACTAATGGAGGGACAACTTTGGCACCTTGTCGATGAAAATTTATTTAAGGAACATATTTAAATTTTGGAGTTGGTATGAGTGGCATAATAACCTTTGTAGGTATGATAGGTTGATAAATTCTATATAGGCAAATTTTACAAAGTTTAAGACTAGATTGTTGGGATCGGGTGGAAAGGTATATTGAAAGCACGAGGTTTGATAGCTTGATAGACAAAAGGAAATGGAGATGATTGGGATGACATATTAGGTTGGACAACTATGAAATTATAAAAGTCTAGAAACTTACAAAAATTAAGGAATTAACCAACAAAACTCCAATGCTTAAGATCTTTTCTAGAGTAATTTAGCTCGTATCCTACTAATGTGCGATTGATGTAATATACGGCTCTTTCTTTTCCTTCATAATCTTATTGTGCTAAAAGTGCCCCTATTGTTGTTGTTGTTGTTGTTGTTGCTGATATGTAAAGAAGTAAAGGCTTTCTTTCAATTGGTGGCATGAGAACGAGAGGATTCATGAGATGGTCTTTGAGCATCGAAAAAGCTTGTTAGCACTATTCATCCCATTTGAATGTAATGTTCTTGTGTAGCAAATGTGTAAACGAGTGACACTTGTCTGCAAGTTGAACAATGAATCTTGTGATTGATTGTAGCTTCCCTTCTAATTATCCGAGTTGTCCGATATTCTTTGGTGGAGGAATCTGTAAGATAGCTTTGACCTTTGCTAGATCAACTTCAATACCTCATCGTGACACAATATATCCTAGGATATTCTAAAAGGTTATCTCAAAGACACATTTCTTGGGATTCAAATGAACTTTGTATTTTTCTAGTCGAGTGAAGATTTTGTGTAGAACGTCCAAATGGCTTTCTCTTGTGAGTGATTTTCCCAAGAGGTCATCTACATAATCTTCCATTAAAGTGTGCATCATAACATGAAATATTATGGTCATAGCTCTTTGATAGGTAGCACCAACATTCTTTAGGCCAAAAGGCATGCCATTCCAACAAAAGGTTCCCCAAGGACATGTGAAAGCAATCTTATGTTGGTGCTCAAGTGCAATCTTAATTTAATTACAATCAGAGAATCCATCCTTGAGTGATAACATTGCATGTCTAGTTGTAAGATCAACAATAAAGTCTATGTTGGGTTATAGAAAATCATCATTAGGACAAGCTTTGTTGATATCTCTGATATCTATACATATCTTGATGCAGCCATCTAGTTTTGATACAGGCACAAGGTTTGAAATCCATTCTATGTATTCTATAGGTCTAATGAAACCAACATCCATCAATTTCTCAAGTGCAACTTTGACTAATGTGCCACTTATGGGTGCATTTTTCTTAAATTTTACTTCACTAGTTATGCACTTGGTGCTACCATTAGATGATGCATGACAAGATCAAGATCTAAACCAATCATAGCGACATATGACCATGCAAAGTTGAATTAATGTTGAACCTTGAAAAATTTGACAAAACTGGGATGCTCTTGTTCTATCAATGATGTTGCAAGATAGGTATTATGTATATCCTCTCCAGTCCTAATATTAGTTTGCATTTTATCCTCTATAAACACAAGTAATCTCTTGTGGTATGATGCTAAGGAAAGAGTGTCAATCCTTCCATCCTCCGGTCCCTCAGAGAGGTTTTCACCATTAGATGCATCCTTTCTTTTTTACCTTTTCATGGTCTAAGGGCACCATAATGCGGTTTCACTAGACGACCTTTTATTATTTATTTTTTATATTTTTGCAACTAAAAGGCTTGACACCCTCTCCAAAGTAAGTTATATGTTGAGTTCAAATGAATCCTTATCTATGGTCCCCAATAGGAAGCTCATCTTGAAGTCCAAGGTAATCGATGATAGCCTCGTCATTTTGGAATGTATTGAGTTACAAAGTTTCTTGTTGGTACTATTCAATAAGTTGAGGGAGAACAAACGGAAGGCCGTCAATTTGATCAAAGTTGAAAGCGGTAAGGGTAAAGATGCATGAGTCTTCATATATGCCAATGGTGTCATCAAGGTCATCTTTGGTACTCTCCTCATTAGTTTCAATTGTGGAGATAGTTTAAACAACACTACTAGAAGGATATCGTATTGGGAGTTATCACCTTTCGTGGTTTAGACCTTTAGCCTCGAGATCTAGAGGGTTTGAGGTCCTAAAAAATTTTATCAGTGCCTTGCCACCAACATACTTATCTTGGGGTGTTGAATAATTTTGATTTGTTCTTGGCATGACTGATGCTTGTCCAACTCAAAATTTTTCTTCAAAAGTAGGATCTCTCGACTCTTTGAAAGTTTTCTCAAGATCATAGTCACTAGATGACATATCTGAGCCCCATTCCCATTCATTGGAAACTTTTGATGGACCATATGTTTCAAGTATAGTATCAAATTAGTGTCCAAATAGAGGGAGCACGCAATCTCAACTTAGGTTCTATCCTAGTCCTTTGTCCCTTTGTTTCTTGGGTACTTATTAAGGTTGGATAGTTTCCACAATTCCTTGATTTCGCAAGCCAAGAAGACCTTTACCATCATATCCCATTTTTTGTAGGAATTTGAAGTCATTTCCATAATTTTCAAGAGGTGTCTTAATATTCTCTTGATTTGGTTGTTCCTTTGGGTCCTTAAATAGAATTTTAAAAAAAATTTCATCTTCCATTTCTCCATGTTTGGTAAAAATTGTGGGATCCCATTTAAAAGTAACAATTGTCATAGATTTTGATGATTGTGGTCTTCCATAAGTCTTAGGGGATTCCATAATTTGTCTAAGATACATGGATTGTTGTAAGCTATATTCTACCATTCCTTTGTATGTTCAACCTTAGCCTTGATATCAGGTTTCTTGGAAGTAGAAGCTTTTAATGATGTAGGATTGATATAAGATGAAGATGAACTGGCTTCTTGATTTATAGGCATTGTAACTTTGGGCTTAGGATGAATGTTTTTGCAATAGAGATATGGATTTGCATCAACAAGAATGATAACTTCTATGTCGTTGTGCGGGAATTTGATACATTGATGGTACATAGAAGATTTACTCACATACCTCATGGATCCAAGGATGATCCAAGAGTATGCTATAGGTGCTCGATCAAGGTCTAAAACTTGGAAAACCACATCTTTTACCATTGGACCAATTGTGATTGTTAAGGTAATTGTTCCTTTGGACATGAGCTTGCACTTTTCATCATCACAAGATTTGATTATCTTTTTCTTTGAATCTATAGCCTCTTTAGAGAATCCTAATGCTAGAATTACTTTCAACGTACAAATTTTTAGACCTACTCCTCCATCTATAAGGACTCTCTTCATTCGATGCTTACGAAAAAAAGTTTCAATATGGAGGGGTGAATTGTGAAGTTGTTGAGGATATGAATCCTCTTGTTCGATAAAGGTAAGGTGATGGGGTGAAGATAAGTGTCCTACCATGGCTTGAAACTGATCCACATTTAGGTCGGTAGGTACAAAAGTTTCTTGTTATGTTTTATCTAGGATAGCCTTATCTAAAGGGGATATACATAAAAGATCAAGAATGGATATATGGGTTGGTACCTTTCCAATTTTCTCAATAAAGTTATACTGATTAGAGGATGAAGCAAGTTTTGGCACGGTACCTCATAGAGTGACCTTACCCTAACAGGTTGTTATTGATGCACGCTAGAAAGGATGCACAAGACACAAGTTCAAATGTTAGCAATGTTAGTGACAATTAGAAATGAAAGACAAATGAACCTATGATCCTAAGCATTCATATTGTTGGTAAATAGATTTGTCCCTTTCCTGAAATCTTAATAATTATCTTCCTTAAGCAAAAATATAACTTTGTTTCACCCTTTATAAAGGAAACAAACTACCATTGTAGTTGGATGAATTGATTAAAATTCAACCTCTGCATTAGAGGGCAGCTCCTTGTATGATTTGCAATGAATTTATTATATAAATGAAATGCTAATACTTTTTACTAGAAAGCATTGAAAGTCTTCAACATTCATCCATCAACACAAATAAATGCCTCCAAACTAAGAGCAAAGAATTTTTTTTAAAGAATTTAATGAGAGCTCACAGACTTTGATTCATAAACATGCTCATTGTATAAATTCAAAGCATAGCAGAAGCTCAACAATACTGAAGGCTGATCGATACTCTCTTGTGCCTCACAAGGCAAGAAGGATCAAGCAAATCAATATGTATGAGTCTTCTAATAACTAATGATAACCATGAATTGAGAAAAACACAGAGATCACTGATCTTAGAATGATATCATGCTTATAGCAATTTTCTCAAGAAAGATTACTAATCTTCAAACACACAGATTCAAAGACTGCATAACATAGCACTTTATTGATAATCAACCATTCTGTTTTCGGACAATTCATAGAAAAACAAAAATATTATCTGATGCACGAAAAGTCACAGTTTTTCGGAACCATTACAAAGACAAGCTTTTCAGCTTAAGTAGCCTCCAGGCTCATAGTTTTTACATTAAAAAATTACACTTTACTTTAACCAAAGTTAAAGAAACCGTTTACTATAATAGAAAAGAAAACTAAATCAATAGCCACTATGAGACTGACACCTCATTTTTAGATTAACTATGCTTCCACTATAGCAGAAGAGGTTATGGATATGTCCTCCTTTGCCACAGAGCCACGCCATTCCAAGTGTGGCGCTGAGAAGTTCAAGATGACCTGAAAATAAGGAAGACCAATGTGCTAAATTCTTTGCTTCCACACCTCCTTATCCATGTTCACTTGTGCCACTTTTTCCTTGTGTACCTCCAAATGATCTAAGAAGACTATGAGCATCGATTCGATTTTGGCCACCTTTGAGAAGTCATCCATGGTCAAAGATTTTGTTGTTTGAATGAATTGAATTCTTTCCTGAAAAATCTTGGTCATATCCACAGCTGCCTCAATTGTCTTGGCATCGTCTTTCATAAGCTGGATGTCAATGCACTTGAGATCCTTCTGGATTGTATCAATCAATTTTGTCAATCCTCTGAGCAATTTGGTGGACTCTTCGTGACCTTGTTTGATGATTGAGTTGCACCATTCCACATTCTTCCTTGATACATACAATACATTATCATCCAAATTTTCTACTGGTTTTTCGACCAAGAACTTCATCACCCCATATTTTTGTATATCATTCATTTGCATAGGGACCGCCACCCATTTGATCCTTTCTTTCTCCCAAGCCACCATCTCTAGCTCTAATTCTTTGCTCATAGTTTTGGCATCTTTATAGACTTTCACCAGATTAACGATATAATCTGATCCCTGTTGCATTATAAGATCCAACCATTTATTGAACATTTCTATAACTACTCTATTCCTTTGAACCTGGTCCAACATCTTCTGGTTAGCCGAGGATTTGGGATCAAATGATACTGGTATCTATGAAAAAGGTTGGGGGTTTGGATTATGGATGGCATTGATATACTTAGTCGTCTGAGTAACAACTTGCTTCAATTCCCTTTTATCTTTTTCATCCTTCCATGTTCTTGAAATTATCCTTTTTGTGGATGATTCCAAATGCTTAACATCCACAACACGTGAAGCAACTCCCAAATCTATCTTTTCAACTGTAAAATCCTCCTCAGTAGATTTATCTACATCTTTCCCTGGAATTGGTTGGGCTATCTCGGCCGTCCAATGACCTGTTGCTTCATCTACTTCAAGCATTGTTCGCATCTTGAGTTTCTTCGGCTTTGACACCTTTCCCAAACATCTACTGACCATGTCCTCCATAGGGATTTTAATCGCCACTACACTCCGTTTCTTTCCAACAACAACTTCCAACCATCATGGTGCGTTTGTAGGCTCTTTAGGCGGAGGAGTTGTTTGTATATCAGGTGAAGTGACAATAATCAAGGTGTTCATGGGGTTTTGTCAGATTTCCTCTTCCTTGCTCGTGTCCATTTCCAAATCTCACGTTCATCCAGATCCTGTGGATCCATTGTTTCCTCTATCTCTTCACTAGGGTCTAGGTCAACAACAACCTATTTCAAAATGGGCTCCCTACTCTTCTTCTTACTCTTAGATCGAGTTACCCGAGCAACTGTGAGACCTCATGGTGACTTCTTTGATCTCCTAGGTTGGATTTTCTGAACAATAGGTCTTGAAACACCTGCAACATTAACAATTTCATTAGTGGAAGAAATGGGAGATTGAGTCACAATGTGTGAATCAATTCTTAGTTCACGCGAGGACAGGTGAAATCCCTCCTTAAACTTTTGGTTTCTCAACCATCTTTCTGTTCTTCTCACAACATTGAAAGTTCTAGCTTGAATACTTCCATCCTCCTTTTTATTCCAATCAATTTCTAGAATTGGTTTTCCTTGAACCTCTGTGTCGAACTCAGGATCTAGGACATCTTCCCCTATATCTTCTGATACTCCAAATATATTAATCGAAAGCTTCATGGTAATTATTTGTTGCAAAGTGAACCTTGACCACAATCTTTTCCTTACCTCATATTCATCATTGCAATTCTCCTAGTAATCCTCCAACTGAGGCTCATGGAAAAAATGGTTATCTACATTTAGGTTTTCATTGGCATAACCTCTACTGTCAAACTTTTGCCTTGCCACATATGGCTATATGTTCATCCTCTTGAATTCTAATTCCAGGTTCAGGGCGTTAGATACAGATTTACAACTATAGTATCCGAGTTCAACAAGGCATACAATTCCAGACTCGCCCTTTGTTCCTAATCTTTTATCAATGTAAGCTAGCTGCTTGCTCACCTCTATAAGTACATAGTTGTCGAAGGCATACCTAGACAGCTTGAATGGTTGACCCTCAAAACCACCTACCCGTAGGTAAGTAAACCTAGGAAATTGAATAAAGAAACTACCATATATGCTTATGAACTCCATTGCTTCAATAGACATTCTCCTGTTCACATCCCCCTGGAGCTCAAAAGAAAGTTTTCCCACAAAGACCCCATTCCATCTGTCAATTTGCTCGACATGTCTCTACTGCTGTAATAGGGGATAATAATTATGCACCCTCATCCCATCTACCCAAGGTTCATTAGGAAAACTGGGTCAATCCCTTGTACAAGCTAGTATGTAGAAAAGATAAGAAGACATATAAAAACCTGGGATTCCCACAAAGTTACTCAATCCTTCATGAAGTCTTTCTACAATTACCTGAGACCAATTGAGATACCTGTCACCAGATAACACCACCTAGATGAAAAAGTACATCCAATCCTCCTAGTAGAAAGAATGTGAGTTTCCCTTCACCCTGTTCAGAAGTATCACAATATCCCGCACTTCTGTGATGAAATTCTCTCTAGTCAAGGGCTTTCGCAGCCATGACCCTCCTTTCTGAACTTTTAGGAGCCAATTCCTAGCAATTACACTCATGTACTTACTCTTCTTTTTCGAGAAATAGGCGTACGAGTTCCCAATTGTCAAGTCTTCATATTCGTCCTTGTGCGGAATTCCCACTGCCACCATTATTGTTTCTTTGTTGATATTGACTAGAAGCTCACCATTACTAGTTCTGATGCATCTGTTCTCTGTGTCATACCTATTCATGCAAGCCATCACCAAATCCGAACATGGTGCGACAAGCGGAAATGTAGCGACTTCAACAAGACCGCTTTTCACTATTTTCTCCATCATTGAACCGGTTTTAGGGTTCTTGCCTCTTTCTAAGAAATCCCCTAAATAAACATGAACCAAGGAAGTATCTTTTAGCTCTCATAATATGCTCACTAGACATGAGGTCCGACCAAGCTTCAACAATATTGGCCTCATACTGCCTATCTATACTTCTAGCCACGAAATTCTAAAACAAGGCAAAATTCTACTCCAACAATTTAGAGATTTTCTTCCTATACTGATAAATCTTCAGAACTTAAAGAAACACAGGTTAGGAAGAGTCATCTAAACTTACCCGTTACCACCATGAAAACTAGAAACTTCCTCACGAAATCAGAGATGGTTTTACCTTCGGCACCTCCAATTTGCTCAAGTATGACAGTCACAACCCTTACAAACTATGGAAATAAATTCATACATTCCTTTTGATCAGATGAGAAAATATCTATAAAGCCACACACGCTTCATAATGATTTACTCACGCGTGCGAAGTAATAGTGAAATAACTAAAATATGACACCTTATTAATTATCTATCACCTCCGCACAAGTAGTTGGTGCACTCATGATTACTTTCCATATTTAGAATTTTAAAATTGCTGAATGTTGGGAATATTCCTTCTTGTTGCTCCACTTTCATTATCATCAAAAGCCTTAGAGTTAGTTTTGAAATGAACTCATGAACCTTGAACCATTTGACAAAAAATTCAGCGGTTCAAGTTCATTTAGGAAGTACAACAATGAATGAGCCGCACACAACAATACCGAGAACGAGCATCAACAATGATTATTAAGCGGAAGCCTTGAACCATTTGAACTACTTGAGATTTGGTTCAAAGTTCAAGGTCGGAAACTTAACTTAAAACATATAGACATGCGCTCGTTATAAAAAAATACATTGCTGCGACTTACAAAAGACATTTTGAACCTTGAACCAATTAAGGTTCACGAGTTCAAAGCTCAAGACATAAAAGAAAAGTGTGCTTGCTCTCACAAAGAAAAAGACCACAAATGATTTTTTTTCCTAAAATGCACTTTGAACTTTGAACCTATTGAACTTTTAAGAAAGAGTTCAATGGTTCAAGTACGAAGGAGAACAAAAGACCCGACGAGAATAAAGGCACAATAAGACAACCCGCAAGTATGAACATTCAAAAGGGAAAATTGCAGGGGGGATAACATTGGCTCTGACTGGGGACTAGGACTGTGAAGGAACTAGAAATGAACTCCAAAATCTCTGGTTTCGCAAGCAGACTTTATTTAAAGACCCAAACAGAAACAAAAACAGAAAAGACACACAACTGCCAAACAACCAGAACACTATATACAAAACCATGAGGGACACTCATTTACAATTGATATAACTTCAAATCCTGACCATTATAGGTTAGAGGAAGAGCAGTACCATCCTGATATGCAAGTTTAAATGAATTTGGTCCTATTACCTCATGA